>NC_053488.1:25780518-25832089 GCF_015227805.2 Hirundo rustica | reverse complement strand
TGAATCTTCCTCTAATGACAGGAATGGCTCAGCTCCCATTTTGGATACCTAGATGAACCTATGTACATCTGTGTCTACATATAACAGTTTTCATATGAGCTCCATGTCTGAGCTCCCACAGGATTTGAGCAGTGAACTGATAAATGACCAGTTCAAAAAGAACTTAATAACTTTTAGTGTGCATTTTCCTACTAGATCTCAGAGAAAATACCCTGTCTCTCCCATGGAGCTCTCCAGCTCTGTTTTCGCCCCAGCTAACCTGAGACAAGCGGCAGACAGAAGGAGTTTCTTAGGGTCCTAAAAACCTGGGAGGCACCTGAGAACCTTTCCCTTAGCACAAGAGCGCCGAGACCTCGTTGGCGGCAAAGGAAGAGGTCGCACTTGATCTGGGGGCGAAACCAAGGCTTTATTCAATCTTTCTTCTGTGGTGCTGCCCCAGAGCCCAGCCCAGATCAAGAGCCCCGAATCAAGAAGCCTGACCTCGTATTGCTAAGGCTTATATCCAGGGGAGGAGCTAAACGAGCGGCCAAGCCAATACCCAATGAGGGATAAGGTGGGAGTGTCGGGGAAGGGGGCAGAGACAAACATTGAGATATAACATTTTCCAGGAAAACAGGGGAGTACAGAACAAACCATTATAAAATCCAGTATAAAAATGAAATACAATATGAAACCCAATAACACACAGTAACAACACCCAAAGCTATTCATAGATATGTACGTGTTGTTTTCTGAATCTGTAGTTACAAAAGAATTTTTTGCAAGTTTTAACTTTAACTTTTATTTTTCTCTTCTTTTTTAAATTTTATTTTAACCCAAGACAACATTTATTCATATAGCGTCTCTGTGGTGCCACAACTTTACTTCAGTAATTAACTTGTCCAGCTGAGCTATGTTTTACAGGGTTTGTATTGCTAGTGTGCTTAGGAACTTTTCTAAACCAGAGTTAAAAATACATGCTTAAGTTATTTACAAGATCAGGGTCTTGTTTAAATAAATGTGTTTGTTAACTTGAGCCTAATTGGCTTAATAGTAACACCACATGACTATTAAGAATCGATTTAGCTTTAACACGGAGCATCACATACATATCTAATTTAGAAAGCCCAAAGAAATTGAATGCAAACAGATCTTAGAGCATAGCAGTGAAGTTGCAAATTTAAATGCACAACAGCCAGGGTACAGAAACAGTGTGGATCTCCCAGTGTAGCAATAATAATTCAAACATACTGTATCTATATCATATTTTTATTACCAGTCAGACTATTAAATGCATACTTAAATTTATGGACAATATGCAATGTGGGCAAGTCTATTGTTCTTCTGAAAACTATAGCTTTTTCATTTCCTAATTGCAGTTTCATGGCACTGCCAAGGTTTTGTCTTTAATTTATATAGGGATTTCTATGGTTCTTAGAGCTGTTGATAGAACGGTTTCACAAAGACCCCTATTATAAGGAAGGCAAGGCTGGTAAGAATGCTATTCATCATACCACCTTTCATCAGCAAGATTAAAAGAGCTTTTATCTACATTTTGCAAAAGGGAACAGAGTCACAAAGTGATGACCTCATTTACCTACCACTGAGCAGCAGGCCAGTGGAAGCACTAATAATAAAATCAAGGCCACCCAGGTCCTAAACTAATGCCTTCAGAGAGGCACAGGACAGGTTATGAATCAGATATCTATATATACTGGTGTTTGACTGCAAGGATGATATAAATGTGCAGGGCCAAAATCAAGGCAGGTCTGCTCCTAGGACCTGCTGGTTTCAGTAAATATAGATGTAACCTCTCAGTCAGACCAGTTCATTTGGTGCAGATCCAGTGTTTATACAGTGCACCAAAAGTGTCAAACATTTGCCTGCATGGATCTCCTCAGAACTGACAGAATTTCAGCTTTTTTTTTGAAGCTACTCCTTGTTTTTTGCTTTGTTGAAAAACAACAAGCAAGAAAGCAAACAAAATCCTTTCCAAGCATGACATAAATGAAGCTTTTATGTTGCTGTAATCTCAGGTTTCAGCCTGTCTAAATGTCAAAAAATTAGGTCTCTTGGCATCATAGTTTCATGACCTGGCACCCATTAGCAAAACATCTAAAGACATATCTTACCCAATTTGTGCAGTAACAGCAAGGGCTTTCTGGAAATCCAGGGAACTGAGCATGAGTCTAGTAAGTCCCAAAAAAGAACAGCAATTATAAAATATCTGTTTGACCACTACAAAGAACTTGCTCAGGGCTTCTCAGAAATAGATGGAAAAAGGGATTTGTTATCCCAAAGCTGAGGGCCAGGACCAATGCACAAGTTACCCAGAGAGCTCTGAGGCACCTTCAAACATTGCAAAGCAAATATTGCACAGTCCCAGAAGTCCCTCAAGCCAAATATCCCACATTGCCCTGTAAGATATGGCAATGTTTTCCCTCTTCTTAACAGTTAAAAAGTCCTGGATGACCATCCTTAGTGTCTTAAGTGGGGCCTTCAGTGGTCTATCTCTTAGAGATCAGAGAGATAGGGTTACTAGTATTGATGTTGTTAGCCAACTTTCCTTTGAATTTGTGAATCTGGATGTTTAATTTGTTACTTGTGTTTTTTGTCCCAGTCCTTCATACTGGATGACATTAAACAGATACCTGCACGTGTTTCATTCCATGTGTACCCTGGTTTGAGGTTAGTGCATGTCAGATGGGGCTAATATGCTAAATGGCATCAGGGCTTAGGCTCGATGCTGTACTAACACTGTGGTGGACTTCCAGACTAGTGTTCAGTTGCACTGTTTGGATTAACCACCATGAAATTGCATTTACCTCATCCATATGCAGACAGGAAACTGTGTGTCTCTCTGCGGGGGATCTACACCACTGGTAAAGGGAGTTTTCCTGCTCCTCCTGCTTTCTGCTGTGCCTTACAAGTGTGAGCAGAGGGATGGGCTAAGAGCTCATCAGAGAAGCTCCACAGGGCCGATATACGGGCATGGCCTCAGACTCAAGGGGGGAACAGAGCATCTCCAAATCCAAACAGTTTTTTATCTTGCTCAAGCTTCCTGAGCACGTGACTTGATGCTGCTCCAGCGCAGAGCAACTGAGCACCACAGAACACTCCAGGCAGCCGTTCTTCACCAGAGCTGCGGTGCCAGTGGGCAGTGCAATGCTCAGGGTAGATTAGCTCAGCTGGCAGGGATGCCAATTCCTAGGCTTGCAGCAACCCAAAAATCAGCCTGTGTGATTGATGTAGCCTAAACTTCACCGTTGGAGGGCTTGGCATCTAATGCAGGATGGTTCTATGAGCTTCCTCTGAATGTTCCTTCTCCCTTCCTTAGAGGCCAGAAGGGCCTTCTGAAGACTCATCCCACCCTGAAGAAAAGGAACGTGAACCGGTTTATGGAAAGGACTGTCTCTACCTTGCTTATAGGCAGCTATAAAGTAACACTGACCTATTACACACTGGGCAACAAAGTGAGATAAATTCCACCTCAATCAGGAATCAAATTTTAAAACTGGGAGAGTCCGTGGCAGTCTCCAAATTTGTGTGCTTTGTCTAATCATGATGAGGAGCACATTGTTTTATTTCCCATAAGCCAGTGGTGAACATTTTGATATGCATTTCCTTCTGCTTAGTAGCTTAAAAAGAGTAGAAAACTATCACCACCATCCTTGCACCATGAGTATATTTTGGTCAGATTTTCAGACATTTCCTAGCAAACATGTTACAAATTTAAGATATGAATGTAGTCCATAAGTTCAGGCTTGAAAATAGGGAGAAAGAAAAAAAAAATAATAGGGTGTAAGCTGTCTTTGAAAAGGTGTATACACCAGGAGGGAAAATAAAGACACTCTTGCTGTGCATAGGAGACTTCAGAAGCATTCAGATAACACTTACTTCTTCTTTAATGAATCCAGTTAAGATGTCATTTTCAGCATTTACCTTGCAGCATTCAAAAGCAACTACACTTACATGCTCTCAACTGTGGTAGCTCACCACGAGACTAGACAACTGCTGATGGCAAAAGAAAGAACCTGCTCTTTGTCTGGGGGGAAAATATTGCTTTATTCTCCAGTCCTACCCTGCTTTGAATGGAGACCTTCCACGATCGCTTTCCAGGCCAGAGAGAGCTCGCCATTCCCCCGCCGTGGCTTTTCCCCAGGGGGCAGGGCCCAGAGGCAGCCCCCAATAAGGGAGAAGTGGGAGGGGAACAGGGCTGGGTTACATTTCAGTGTGGGGCATGGGCACTGCTGGGCAAGGACAGGTCATAGGACAGAAACAAAGAAAAAACATTACAAATCCGATGAAACATTAACCCAATTAATGCATTACAACACTTAACAGACTCAGTGCCAGCCTCAGATAGAAGAGAGAGAGAGAAAAAAAAAAAAAAAAAAAAAGGGAAATAAAAGGGGAAAAAAACAAACAAACAAACAAACAAAAAACACCAAAAAACACACACCAAAAAAAAAAAAAAAAAACCCAAACAAACAAAAAAAAAACACCCCAAACCTCTAGGAAAAAAGAGAGGAAAATGAAAAGTACCATACAATATGTTTCAAGAAACAAATTCCTTGCAGGAAATTAGAAGTCATTTTGGGGCCACCACTGTTGGAGAGAAATAAGTTTCAAGAGAAAAGTGAGAAGTAACAAAAGGCCAAAGTAAAGACAGGCTCATTACAAGGCTTAAAGGGGAACAGGGAAATATTTTGAAGCAGGACATCTGAAATCAGTGTGCTCTGTATGACCCTGCACAAATCATGTTGCCACCTTTGCTTCGTATGGTTTGTACTACCAAGAGCAGTGAAGCTGTGCTCACACCAGCACTCCAGAGCTAGGGTTTGCCTCCACAGGTGGAGCTTTGTGGATGCAGCTCTCAGCTGGGCTGAGATGTCTTTTGTGTTCGTTGTTGACATAGCTTTTCTCTGTGGCCTTGGACAAGCTGCTTAAACTGCTTGCTTGCTTTGACAGATGTGCTCTTGACTTGTGTCTTTCTGCGATTTAAGCCCTTCCACCCTCCCCTCAGCTACAGATTGTCTCTCCCTGATGCCCAGAACCACAAGAGGATGTGCCTCACTTCAGCCTCTCTATCTCACATCCCAGCATCTCACATTAATTCCTCTCAAGGCTGGTTTGTACTGCAGTGCCAGGATTCAGACATGGAACCTCTGCTGCAAGAGGAATAATGCCTGGAGAAAAAGCTATTCAGGAGCTGAAGGCTGCATGAGTTGGATAATGCTGTTTTAGAATCATAGGTCTGTTAAGGTTGGAAAAGACCTCTAAGATCACCGAGTCCAACCATATATCATGGAATCACAGACTCATTAAATGGTTTGGGTTGGGAGGTACCTTATCAATCATTTAGTCATAACCCCCCTACTATGGGCAGGGACACTTTCCACTAGACCAGGTTGCTCCAGTTCCATCTAGCCTGTCCCTGAAAACTTCCCCAAGAATGGGGAATCATCAAGTCCAATCATATCTGTTGACTAAAGTCTCTCATCTGTAAACATGGGTTGAGGATAATATCCCCTTTGTCAGGCTGCTCTCCACACACCAGAAAACCCTTGATAAACTCGTACAATCAGTGTAAAGCTTAAGGGAATCCCGGAGCTTGTGTCCCTTAAAATTGCCTTGCACCATTCATGAAACAGCCTTGAATTTAAGCTCTTTCAATTTCTGTTATCCTGAGTTGGTTTACCCATCTATTTCACTCCCGTAAGATCCCACCTGGAGTGCTACATCCAGCTCTGGGGTCCTCTTGGAAGGACACAGACCTGCTGGAGTGAGTCCAGAGAAGGCCATGAGGATGCTCCAAGGGCTGGAACACCTCTGTTATACAAAAAGTCTGAGAGAGAAGGGTTTGTTCAGTCTGGAGAAGAGAAGGCTCCAGGGAGAACCAGTGCCTGAAGTGGTCACAAGAGAGCTGGAGAGGGACTTTGGACAAAGGCATAGAGTGTCAGAACAAGGAGGATTGGCTTCAAACTGAAAGTAAGTAGGTTTAGATTAGACATCAGGAAGAAATTGACTGCTAGGGGGAGACCCTGGCACAGTTTACACAGAGAAGCTGTGGCTGCCCCATCCCCAGAAATGTTCAAGGCCAAGTTGCATGGGGCTCTGGGAAAATTGCTCTAGTGGAAAGGGTCCCTGCCGTTGGAAGGAGACTGAAATTATATGATTTTTTAGACCCCTTCCAATCCAAACCATTCTGGGATTTTATGATGATTGAATCATGGAAATGTTTGGTTTGCTGTTGATGACTATCTCTTCAGTTGCAGGTTTCAAAGAAGAGAAGACAGGAGATGCGAGGGTCATTCTTGTTTTTGTACCATGTAAATAGGGGGCTCAAATGCCATAAGGTCTTTCCCTGTATTCAGACAATAAAACAGATGAAGGAGGTGGTTTCTTTATTGAAACATTTCCTTATCCTGTACCTCTTTAAAGAATTAATTTATAACCAGACATTTTGGAAATTTAAGTTCTGTGTTTATAGAGTAAGTGTAATAGCTGGGGCTAAATACCAAGGGACCTCCCTAGGCTGTGGAGTCACTAATGCCATCCTTCTTCCTGCAAGACACACTCCAGCTACAGAAATGTATGATATTAGGAACACCACTTTCTTTTTTTTTTCCTTTCTTTGGATCCCTTCCAAATTCACCTCTGTCTTCTCTCTCTGGATGCAAACCAAAGACAGTAGATGCTGCAGTGTGTATCCTCAGGAGTACCTCTGCAGATTAAATGCTCGCAGCTATTGTGCATTCAAAGTCTCTGACTGTGAAGAGGAAAATTCAAAATCTAAATACAAAATGGAGCCAAATTACCTACTCTTGCTACGGGAAGTCCGACATATCATTACAAACTTGTTTACTTGAGCATGTCCAATTAAATGTGCCTGGCATGAAAAAAAATAAAAAGATGAGGGGAACAGAGAGAAAACAAAAGAAAATTAGTTGATTTTTTAAATCTCTGGAGACGGTGAGAAGTGGACATTATTGGGGTTTCCAGGCTCTGGTCAGGACTGTGGGATCCAAAGTTTCATATTAAGAAGACATATGGGGTCTGAGCCACTGCCTGGAGTTTCACCTGGAGTGGCCCTAGTAGCTATTTTAGAGGCAAGCACAAGAAACCCTGCAGAAGGCAGATGTGGAAAAACTGGCCTACAGGGAAGTTTCTTCCTCGGCTTTGTTAATTAGAGGCTAGCTAAAGTCTTCAAGCATAAAGATTTATGTCCTGGGATGAAGCATTGGTGAGAAAGAGCTCCTGGTCCCTATCTGGGTTGTGAAGTGGCTTCTCAGGCAAGAAATATCCTGGGAAATCTCTTTGCTGTCAAAAATCAAGGTGTGGTCAGGTCTTTTGAAGTATGCACAGTTCTCCAAAGGAGCTCAGCACTTCCAAAGGATCAAGGTGGGTCTCCTTATGGCTCTGCAGAAGGGGCTGTGATAGCTCTCATCTGCGGCTGGCTGCTCTGAGATACAGAAAATGGGAATCTGGCATCAACGTCACCCTGTTCAGCTTTCACCATACTATTAAGGATGAGCTTTGAACTGCAGGTCCGTCGTTCCACATGGCATCCTGAGTCAGAAAACTCTCTAAGGATGCTCTTTCAGCCTTAAATGTTGTATGTAGAGCTGATCAGACCAAAATGCTGAATTTTTGTCAGAAAATCTGA
This sequence comes from Hirundo rustica, assembly GCF_015227805.2. Classification (NCBI taxonomy): domain Eukaryota; kingdom Metazoa; phylum Chordata; class Aves; order Passeriformes; family Hirundinidae; genus Hirundo; species Hirundo rustica. The sequence continues at coordinate 25,824,441 of NC_053488.1, read as the reverse complement.
AGTCAGTTAAATGACATGTTGATGGAGCAGTTAAAAATGAGATCCATCTTTTCATTAAAGTGCAGGCAATCAAGTCTCAAATTTTCAGAACAGGATGTATTTTTTATTACTTCAAAGAAATATTTCACAAGGACACTCATTGTTATTTCAAAACAGCATTTTAAAGCACATAAATGTTTTTAAAACACATTTCTATTTATTGTCATAAACATTTTTATTGACCAAAATTATTTTTGTTCTGCCTTATTTTTAAATTATGATTCTCTGGATTTTTTTTTTTTTTTTTTTTTTTTTTTTTTTTTTTTTTTTTTTTTTTCCCAGTGTAGGAGAGGGTCTAGATACAATTCAAAGCAGAATTTCCATGTAAAGCTAATTCAAAGTTTTCAGCACTTTGACAGGTAGAGCCTGGAACGGAAGTGGATGATGAGGAGAGTAGGAAGCACAGAGGAGACAGAAGTGGGGAGGAAATATGAAAGTGCTAAGGATGGCGAGCTAGTGAAAATAGGGAAATATTTTCTTTTATGAAAGAAAATATTAAACCAATATTATTTTCTTTTATATTTCATCAAAAAGAGATTTTTCCAAAATTATTTGTAATTGAATTTTTAGGGAACTTGGTGTATAGCTAAATGAGTATGTTTAAATCAATTTTATCTGCTTAAACTAAGTGGAGACCTCTTTAAGAAACTATTTTCTTCTTGCCTTCACAAAAAAGAAAAAACCTAGGGGGGGAAAAAAAAAAAAAAAAACACCAACAAACAAACCTAAAGTAACCGCCGCACCACCTCCCCCCCCCAAAAAGAAAACAACAAACCCAATAACCCCGCCAAAAAAAGCCAAAACCAAAACAGATCAACCAACCTCCTTTCTGCCCTGAAATTGCCCTCAAAACACAATCTTTCAGTATAACAAAAAAAGTTCTGCAAATGCTTTCTTAACTAAAGTACCCACCCTTTTCTGGGGAAAACATGTATAGACAAAATTACGCAAGCCAAACTGATAAATGCAATTGAGCTGTTGTGATGTTAACTTAGAGCTGATCTATTTAATTTCTAATGTGCCACAGGAACATTTGACTGCAGTGAGTGCTGGCCTAGCGCCTGCCATAACTTGCAGCATCTCCCGAATTGCAGCTCTGGGCTGGGCAATGCAGGTGCATGTGGGCTGATCTGGGCTCCTCTGCTCTAGCTTCTATCTTTCCAGTTGTGAGATCACCAGCTAATGGTGACAGGCTGTGTCCAAGAAAGGCAGGACATGTTGTTCCTGACGCAGAGCTGGAATTAGTATGAGCCTTCTGAATCCAAGGGCCATGTTGTAATGGGTTATTGCAAAAAAAAGGAAAAAGTAATTTAAAATACAGATTATTTACTTGAAGTAAGCACTTTTGAGATGATTTCCAAGACTATATCTAAGCATCTTCCAGTAATTAATTATGAATTTGAATAAATTATTCCATCTGTCTTTCATGATTGCTAATTTAGGATCTGGGTCACAACCCACTGGGAGTCACTGACTCTGACAAACTCAACCCTACTGGGATATTTCTTCATGCAAAAGCCAAGCAGATGAGTGTGTTGAGGCATGAAATAAGCAATTCATCGCACCCATACATCGTGGAGATGAAGAGTCCATACCTATAGCTCTGTGTTGGAAGGCAGCTGGATACAAGAATGGATTATGAGCACTTTTGGGTTTTTTTAGATAAAAATATCTATCTTCAAAATGGCTCATGTGCATTTAGGTCGCCCTTTAAAGTTTCTTGAGGTGTGGTGGCTGTGCTCTTGCTCCCCATCCTCTCTAATTGTTTTAATCAGGAGCCTGCCTGCACCACACCATTCATAACTGCCTGGGAGAACTGTGACAAGTAAATTTCAATCTCTCGGTGGAGCTGATATTCTTAGAGCTGCAGGAGCAGTCATCATAAAGGGGAAAGCTGTGAATGCCAATAAATTACTGAAGAAAGCAGGAGAAATATTTCCTTCTGTTGACACATTGGCATTCACCTTTGGGAATGTAATCATGGGAAAGGCAGGCAATCTTTTGTCATAGGAACCTTTTGCTCAGAAAATTCGGTCTTTTTAAAACCAGAGTAAGCTCTCAACATAGAAGGGATATTCAAGATATAACACATTTGAATATATAAGACATCAGCTGTGCACATTAAAACATGCTCCATGAAAAAACATGAGGTTTTAGGATGTAAACCCTTCCAGCTGCCTAACCCCATGGGCAAAGTTCTGCCCAGGAGTGGAATGGTTTTCCATGGATAAAGTAAGGCAGCCTTAAAAAAGTCAGAACATAGTCATGGAAGAATGTAAAACTCAGGTGAGGATGGGAGGCTGAAGCTAACAGAGGCGTATCACTCTAAGACAGAGAACAAGCAAGGGCATATCTACTGGGAAGAACAATTCCTTCCCTCATGGACTGTACCTCAGGGAACAGCTGGGAACAGGACTGTAGACCTGGGATTGTGCAGGGGTGGCTCCTTCTTGCCTGGAGCTGTGTCTCTCCCACCTTCTGCCATCAGTGACAAAAACAAAGCTTCCCAGACCCAGCAACAAGGAGAATTTGTTCCTCTGAATTTTGAATTCTGTTTGGAAAGCCATCAAATTAGCACTGATGTTTTATTCCAACATCAGAAACAATAAGGAAAAAAACACCAGGAGCTCCCTGGATTTAAAACCACAAAATCAGCTCTTTTTTTTTTTTTTTTTTTTTTTTTTTAGACAAGATGAGTGAATAACTCCCCCTCCCCAGCATCATATTTGGCTCAAATCACCAATTTGCCAATTTACAAAAGTCAAAACCTGCCCCTCCAGCAAATTAAGGGATTACGTCAATCATTCAAGTCCAGTCTACCTGACAACAGCACGCAGCAACAGGGCAAAAGGTTTGATGCTCTGCTGGAATGTGATAAGGAGAAAATGCCAAATGCACATAGGCAAAGTTATTACCAGTGAGATGAAGACAAACTGGAGGGAATTCAGAGAAGTGCAGCAAAAATGATTAGAGAGCTTGAGGGGTTGATTTACAAGGAAAGTTTTACGAGAACAACTGTCAATGTGCACAGCAGGGCTGAGCAGCATCTGAGTGGTAGAGGGAGCCCATTGCAAACATCTGAGCAACACAAACACCCAGGGAGGAACAAAATTACCCCAGGGGGAAATAACTAGGATAATAGGTTGAAAAAAAGAGAGAGAAGTTAACATCAAAGTAACTTCTCAGTGGAAAGACTGTAGAATAATATGGGAAGATGTGGAAGTCCAAACCAAACAAGCTGTAAATTCTTTCCCAGAGACTCTGCAGATACATGCATCAGCAACAATTATCTTTAGAAACCCAATATTTCTAAGCAATAAGTATCAAAGCTTTCAGGGGAAGCCAGGTGTGAGAAGCCATATAAAAAGAATCGTTTCCAGATAATTCAGTGACAAAATCCTTGCTGCTCAAAACTGTGTCAGAGAAGAGACTGAGAAACTTTCAGTTTAGTGCATGAAGTGAGCATGCTGGAAACCCCCAAAAGTGCGGTTTTGACAATGTGGTCACTATCATACTCCCTGATGAATAGTTTTCCAGTTGAGATAGTTGGTCTAAATGTGCCCCCAGTCTGGAGTGACTGGAAATCAAGACTGGACAATGGCTGCTTGGTAGAAGGTGGGACATGAGTTAACGTACTCTGTTGAATTTCTGCTGGATATTGGACATGTGCTCACACTAGAAATGCTTTGAACAGCAGGATCAGCATTAAATTAACGTGTACACTGACAACTTGCCAAAGAAATCCAGAAGGGGTTGGACATTAGTAATGAACTGCACGGTCACCTTTGGAGTGAAGTCATTAGCAAGGTAAACTCTACCTCTTGGGCTCTGAACCTCATCTTCACCACTCCTTCACCCAACTCCTGTGTAGGATTCCAGATTGCAAAGCAAATAGTTTAGTATATTTCCTCAGCATACTTGAAAACTCTGTAATTAAGGAAAAAATTACATTATAGAATTTTTTTTTTCTAGAACTATTATTTTTTAAATTACTCTTTTCAGGCTGTTTCATGAGCAGGACAGGCATGAGCAGTTTGTTGTATGTGAGCAAATACATCTGGTTGTAACAGAAGGCAGTAATAGCTGCAATGAGTAAGAAAGCAGCATGGGAATCTCTTACAGAGCAGTATTTGAAGGTCTGGCCACTTATGCCATTTCTAGTTTATTGTTGTTACACTTTGGTGTGGCTTTCCAGTAATTTATAGGGGTGTTTGTTGAGTTCATGAGCTCTTGAGACCTGCTTCCAATAAAATAGTGATGTACTTTCTCTTGACTGAAGGCAGAGGCATATATCATTGCATGCAGTGGGTCTGATATCATTTTATGCTAGCTGGGGAAAAAGGCTGTAAGGCTCTAACTTAGTCAAAAGAGGTGGAAAAGCTGAAAAAAAAAAAGAAAGTCAATGAAGGACACTGCAGTGTGAAAGGCACTGTTTTGTTTCTAGTTTCTTCAGCTTGACACATTAAGTTAGCAAGCAAAGAATTTGGTAGGTTAATCTTCTCCTTTTCTAGAAGATCCCATATTAATTTATGATCTCCTTCTGAGCTCGATATAAAGCCATGGAGGTTAGTGAGCAGCTATTAAATTTACCATTCTTTATATATACATATATATTTCCATAAATTTTCATCTGTATTTTAACATTTCTAAGATGGAGAGTACTAATCCTTTATGTTCTTGCAGTGTTAACAACAATATCCTTTTAAATTTAATTAACATTTTAAAAAGTTGCCTCTACCTTTACCGTTAACCTCTTCCCCTCTATCAAACAATAACTGATGAATAAGACTTGGTTGATTAGGTGTACTGAAGAAAAAAAAAAAAAAAGAAAAGAAAAAAAGAAAAACAAGACACAAAAGGAGTGAGGTCTATTCTTAAAATAACTCCTTTCTTTTTACCTACAGACTAGTCTAGACATTCCACAGTCAGCACACAGAACAATCCCATCATGTAGAAAACAACCAAAAAAGAATACTGATTTCTAGAGTGATTGTATACATCTGTATGAAATAAATATAAAAGTCTCCTCCTCACAAAAGACAAAGCCAGAAGTGCCTTTGCTTGCTTTCTCAGAAGTCTCAGCTCACTCCCACATCAAGGAAAGGACCCAGAGACCTCTCTGATGTCATATCACCCGGTGGCACAGCCCATAAGAGTGACTGAAAGACAATCTTCAGATGTAGCACGATGGGATCCCAGCTAAGGACAGCCCAGCTCATGACCTCGCAGCTGCCAAGGTTGGAACAGAATTGATGGGGCCCTGCACGTCCGTGTGAAACACCAGGTGATTTCAGGAAAGCAAATATTACTTTTGGACACATATTCCCATTAACTTTCCCTTGCCCTGGGACACAGTGGTGCTGAGGCATCACTTGCCCACCATCTCGGGCTCCTCCATGACCTGAGCAGAAGGTGGTGCTGGCGGGAGCACAGCCAAATCTCAGCAAGCTTGGTATTTCCAAGCTGTTCTGGCCACAGGCCAGAGGGAGGAGGGGTGAGTGGAAACTTTTGTTTTGTTTGTTAAATTCAGCTTGGGATTTCCCTATGACTGCTACCAGAGGAAAGTGTTAGCATATGAATTATTTAACGTAAACTCAGTGACTGTAGTAAGTATTCTGACTGTCTGACTTCTATAGAGACATCTTTAGCTGACAGATGCTGCAGATGCATTTTCCAGTCCTAGATTGTATCTGATGGTGGCCCCAAAAAGGTTTGAGCATAAAAGTGGGGAGACCTTAAGAGAAAAGGGCTCCTGTGTGGAGAAATCAGTTAGGATTTCAAGCTTATAATTTCTATTGTTAAATCAGTTTTAAGAAAAAAAGATCGTAATTCAAAAGAAAGGTCATCTTTGATCTGTCTCTATCTCTTTGCTTTCTTTTTACTTGCTTTGTTCAGGAAAGGAATAAAACCCACATTATTACTCAGAGGTAAAGCCTTAAAGGGAGCACAGACTGTTAAGGACACCCCAGCAGTATTTTCCCCTCTCTATCTAAAATCAGGGAGCCTTTCTCGTAACAACAGTGAACACTGTTTGTACCTAAGTACAAATAAATGTAGCCTTGAAGAACCTGTAAGACAGATGTGGAGGGAAGAAAGGAAGCCGCTGCTGAGATGGGGAACTGAGGCGCAACAAGGTTAAGTAGATTTCTGGAGGTCGCTCTGGAAGCCTAAAATCAAGGTGGGAAGAGAACCAAACTCTTCTGAGTCATCATCCCCTGACAAGCTCATCCTTCTTATTTTCCTGCTAAATGGAATAATCCTGCATTGGTTGTGGTATAATGGTCTACATGACCGGGTAGGTCTTTTCCATTTCCAATGTCTATGATGAGAGTAATTCTGCTTAATGGGGATGCAGTCAGCTGGTGCCAATGGTTAAGTGTTGCTTAACCAGGTGTTAAATAGGTATGAAATTCCAAGCTCTGGGCTTTGAATGCAGAAGTTGCCAAATGAAAATGAAAATAAAATAAATAGCAGAAGGGGAGGGGAAAAAAAAAAAAAAAAAAAGAAAAAAAAAAAAAAAAAAAAGAAAAAAAAAAGAGAGAGAGAGAGAGAGAGAGAGAGAGAGAGAGAGAGAGAGAGTGAGTAAAGGAAATGCCCCAGAGTATCAGATCCATGTGCTTACATATATCCAGTCTGTTGTTTTCCTTCTACTCCCATATTTCCAAGGGTGTTTAAATAGCATGTTTACTTAATAAGGTTAACAGACTATATAATACCCAGCTCTATTTAAGTACACGCCTCCTCCTCCTTTCTCTTTTTTATTTTTTTTTTAATGTATGCAATTGCTGTTTTTTTTAATCATCTGTCGCTTTCTTTTGCAATGTCACTTTTAACTCACTGCTGAAACCCACTGTTCTAGTAAGCTCTGCTTTCCCTGTGATGTGTTTATTTAATGCGTATTAAGAAGACTAACAATTGTATGCAGGCATCAGGCAGGTAACACTCTATGTCTTGGTCTTAAGTTATTTCCGCAACACTTTTTTTTTACTGTCTTAGGATTTTCTATAGAAAGTATATCTTATGTCTTTACACATGTTAATTTATATATTTTTTTCGTGTGATATAGTGTTAGTGGCTTGTCATCATCACCTTTTCTTTCTTTGTTTAGTGGAGAATCTCACAAATTCCTTTTCTTTCTGCTGAAGAACCTCACACTGGTCCATTTTTCATATTTCTTCCCTTCACTGCTTTAAAGTTTGACACATCTGAAATCCATAAATTATTTCACAGCCATCAGTGTTTCTTCCCAGGTTAAATTATTTAATGGCATTGTTTTATTGAAAGCTTCAGATTAGCTGCTGACACTTATTGACAGGAAGAAACACATCGTTCCACAGAGATAAAACATATTTTTTATTAAAGAAGGGAGTGGGCAGGATTGAGTTTCTGTCTTCTTCTCATATGAGGAGGAGGAAATTAAGACATTTGACCCTTTAAATGACAGTGTGCCATGGAGACATGTAGCACTGTGTTTTATTCTCTCCCTCTGACTCTGAGAGCTTTTTTTAACATACTCATTTCACTTCCTCCATCCTCATGTTCTAATCTTAATCCTCAACAGTTATTGCCCCACAGAGAGTGGGAGATTAAGGGATTGCAGCTGAAGAATTAAGGTCTAGGTTTTGATTTCAGTGGGTTTCATTATGTGGCTGGAGCTGCCTTCCCAAGGATTTGCAAAGCCTGGCAGCCATGGCACTCCCCTGTCCTCAGCCAAATCCATGCTGGAAGGGTTTCCTTCTGGGTCAGGACCAGAGCAATACCACAGTGACTTGTATGCTGTTTTTCCTTGGCAAGCAGCAGTTTGACCCCAGACTGCTCCAGGAATTTGCTTGTGAAATGCACAAGAAAACCAAAGCCAAAATGGAAAGAAAAGCCAGCAAAACGCAACAAAACACAAAACTCTTATTGGCAGCACTGAGCCCACAGGCTCAATCAAAAGAAAATAAATCACACACATGCAAACACACACTCATATATATGTATGCATCTCTGTATATACAGAGCAAGAACTTGTTTACTTAAACAGAGGCATGCCATTGTAGCAAACAGCACTCTTCTCCCTTGATTTCAGCAGAATATTTCTACCTTCACTGTACAAAATTCAGCACTTCAATGGAATGCTACAGAGAGCAGCACAAGTCTTCCTCATGAGGATGTTATGAATTCAGTGTTCTTGCTGATTCTTTCAGAATTTACCTTGGAAGAACTGACTGAATTTGGGGATTTATCCCAAACTGCTTACAGAATCACCAGAGCAGATACCAAAGGGATGTAAAAAGAGGTAGTGAGGCTGTGTTTCGTCCTAGCGTGGCTGTGTGTTCTCATGGAGAGGAGTGTGCCAGGGTGGAAAAAGCCTTTGGGGTGCTTTAGGTCTCTGCAAAGGAGAAAGCAGCTGGTGTTCTCTGCAGTACAGGAAAGCAGAGGTGGAAAAGGCACCACCGGCTGGCCCAGGCCCCTCTTTGGGATCCCAGCCTCAACCCATGGGACCTAGTTTGGTTTCCGTCATTGTTAGATAGACAGGAGGAGGATCAGTACAGTCTCCTGCCTGTATCTGCTGCACCTGGGACACTTCAAATTTCTTACTTCTGCCAGCATGGTTTGTCTCGGCCCAGATAATTCACATCTGTAAATAGCTGGCAGTACAAAAAATTGTGAAGTTCAAGATGCATAAAACTTTGATGCTGAAATCCCGTGATCACCAAAGCACAGAGGAAAATACATAAATACATGGGTGACATCCCTTTGGACTCAAGAAGGCATGAAAAAAACCAGCCTGAAACTATTGCACACAATTTTCATCCCTTCTCTTGATCCAGGGGACATTTTGGTTAGTAAAAGGATCTTTCAGGCTGACACTTCAATGACATTTTTACTACAAAGACATTTTTTCTTTGCAAAAAAATTGTGCAAGAGTCTAGGAAATAGTTTTATTTGAGCATCTATAAATTTTTTTTGTCCCTTAGTTTGTGAAGTTGTTTTTTTTTTTTTTTAATTTAAAAATTAAAAATTAAAAAAAAAAAAAAAAAAGTAAGAAAGAAAATAAGATCGTTTGTGAGGCTTCTGGTAGATGGAGTCAAGTTTCCTCACTGAAAAATACAAGGGCTTGATGCTGTGTGCTCTGTTTGTGTGAAAGACCCACATGCTGGTGGAGCCAGTTCCAGACCCATTTTCTTTTTCTAAAAGTCTTGTGAGAAATTCTACCCATAACCAAAACAAGCCCTCTTCCCCTATCATATTTTCATGAAAAAATAAAAGGACAAACCATAAAAAATCCCCAAAACCCAAAAAACCCCCGAAGAAAACCAGAACAAAGCATGTTTATCTGAAATAGTCCTAGTGTTGGCATATGAAGAAAAGGGATCCCTGGGTAGTGGCCCAGCCCTACAAAGAGGCAAACTCCCTGTTCTCCTTCTGAGAGCAGAAAATGCAGTTATAGCCAAGCAGAATGTCTGTGGTACGTGATGCCCTGGAGGATGTGTCCCCAGGAAGAAAGTGAGGGAAATAAAAGAGGTGGAAAAAGATGCTAAAGCTGCTGTCTCATTCTCCACTGATTTTGTCTGTTCTCTCTCCAATCTGAAAGGAAAACATCTATATTTCTGTAGGACAGCTTAGTGTGTCTGTGATCGGATAATATGCATTACAACCTTCTTTGTAATAGAACTCTATTCTCAGAAGAGTGCTCTAATGCCCTGCTTTAGGCTTGGGACACAGATCTGTGAGGAAAAATACTGTATCCAGTTTCATCTTGGATTTGCCTGAAAAGTAACTCCGCACCTGCAGCTTGCCTCAGAGGAGCACCAGAGGAAAAAAGGCAGCAGAGCCCACGTCTCCCTGGCTTTTAGGTTAAGAATGACATTAATATGGCAAAGCTTCTTTCAGGACTTCATCATTTCCACCAGCAGAAACGAGACTAAGGCCCCAATCACATATGTGCTCAGACATACAGAAGCAAATGCTGAAATGAATTAACTGGAATAACCCTATTAATTTATGCCTCGACAGTAATGACCTTAAGACACAGAAGAATTGTATATTAATTTGTTTCAAGCGTATAACACTGCTAAGTTAACACATTTAGGGGAACAGACTTCCCTCACCTCCTGCTGCAGAGGTAAATGAGGCAGGGTCTGATGGTGACAAACCAGATCAGCTTTCCACTAGATGGCAGCTGGTGCCTGCACAACCTCCAGGCATATTTTGGTGCAGCAAATACTTCTTTTTTTTTTTTTTTTTTTAAGTGCTAATCATCTCACAAGCTGGAAAATGGGCCATTTCTCTCCTCCCTCTCCCCCTCTTTGTTGCTCAGTTATTGGGGAGGAATGGGAGAGAATAAGGGGAGGGGGGGGGATCACTTGACCGGCAAGGTTTTGTATCAGTCCTCCATCTGCTGTGGAGCTGGCCTGATTTTTTTAGAGCCAACATTCCCTTTTCTGCATGCAATGGGAGAAATAAGACCGTGTGTGTGTCATTGTAGGTGGACGTGGTTAGGGGGAGAGAGGAGCTGGGGCAGAATTTTTCCAGAGGGTTTTGCCGCAGGGATGGGCAGCAGGCTGCACTCCTTGGGGAGGAAGGGTTTGTGCCCAGGTGAAGGGATGGGGTCAGTGAGGGAAGGCTATGGGGTGAGATGGGGAGTAACACCCCTGCACAACACCCTGACGTCTGCATCAGTCTGAAGGAAGCCAGAGCCACAGCCAGGGAGTTGAGTGTCCTAAAGTTTAAGATTACACAGTGAGAACACAGAAATAGGCTCACAGAAACACAGAATCAGAGAATGGATGGAGTCGGAAGGGACCTTAAATATCATCTCATCATCTTGTTTCACCCCCCTGCCATGAGCCGGGACACTGTCCACTAGACCAGGTTGCTCAAAGTTCCATCCAGGCTATCATAAATAAACCTGACATGTGCAAAGATGCTGTCCTCAAGCTATGTCCCTCTTCTGGCTGGGTTATGGTGGGCAAGCAAACCATCAAAATTGATAGAGTATGCTGCTTTTCAACAGGCCACTATAAGGCATTCTAAACATTTTTCCTCTTCTGCCCAGGCTCCATTCCCAGTCCAAAACAACTATTATTTCTACAGAACTTTCCACTTAAGATTGTGGAGAGTTCAATAGCACCTAAGCAACTTTCTGAATGCTTTCCAGCTTGTGCAGAGGGAAAATGAGTCACAAACCAATGCCTTGCCCAGTGATGATATACATTTTCTTATTTTTCTCCCTTCTGTATGATGGGCAGTGCAGCAGACCAAGGTGCTGAGGTCCCTTCTACTGCAGACTGGAGAGGATGACAACAGGATGATCTGTGAGGCTCCCTTGAGGCAAAATCTCATGTTTGAAAAAGGCAGACAAACATGCCATTGGTTCCAAGTATTTAGATTTATCTGTTATGAGAGTTATGGAAGGTTAATTTTCCCTTCTCTGAGAAGCAGGTTGCAATCAGCAGGTTTTGTTCTGAGCTGGTGTTATCTCCAGCCTCTTCTCCCTCCTCAGCCCCTGCCAGCCACACTGAAGTTGCTCCCTCTTTTTCCAGACCTGCTGCTGCATTGCCAACACTGGCCCTTTATCCCCTGTTCTGCTTCCCCTCCACAGCAGCTTTTCAGTTAACAGATTGTTATAGTTCCACTCCTTACCTCCTTCTCCTCCTCTTCCACCTTCAAAAGAAAAAACAATAACCAGACCCCAATGACAGCATCTCTGCAGCTTCAGGGTGTCTCCAGCTCTTTGGCTGATTCCAGAAAGTTCAGTGCATCAGGCAGGAGATGCTGCAACATGCCAAATCTCCTCTGACTAATTTTGCCTTGACTTTCCCAATTCTTCCCTTGTCTCCTGTTGTTTGTAGTTGAGTGCCTTCCACTTGGTCCCAAGACAGCTGATTTCCTCCCTCAGGGCATTGCCAGCTGCCATATATGAGTTTCTCCTATAGAGATTGAAGGAAAACATATACTGTGCTGGAGTGTTAACTTGTAATGCAGCTATCAGCAGAAGTACATATCACTCTGGGTGGCATTAGTCAATTATGACAGAAAGCCCACTGGCGACACAAGTCAATTGATAATAAAGCACAATCTCTCTTCCCCCCGTCACATATTTACCAGCCATGAACTACTGTAGCATATTTCCTATTCATACATGAATGCTTCAACTTTCGAGATGGGTATTTTTCAAAACTGAATGCAAAGGGTTAATGGCTCCAGTGCAGTTGTCTGAGGACAAAGCCACTGCAGGTACACAGCTAAACAGGGAGTTAATTGGGTAGCAGGGGAACATAAACAGAGAGCACAGAGGGTGTGGAAAAAGCTTCAGTGAGGAGGAAGGACAGGTGGGAATGAGGAGCTGTAGAGCCCCAAAATAAAGACGTATTGAACTTTCCTCCCCTGTGCCGCAGTCTTTGTAGCACGGAGCCTCTGCTCTTTGTGTTATTGCATGACTCTCCAAAATGCTTCTGCTCTTGCTGTCGTGTTCTCAGCCTGGGATGCAGCAGGCAGCATCCCAGCAGCTGCTGATAGAGTACAGGGCTCACGGGGGCTGTGGGTGGGTGATTCATCTTCTGCCACAGGGATGACGGAGGGGAGAAATGCCCCCTGAGATGGTGGGGATAGGCTGCTGTGGGGAGGCAGAGCCTGAGGCTACTCCACTTGTTTGAGGGCATAACACTGGAACCTGGGATATGGAGATGGGGCCGATGGAAACAGTCGACCCTGCCTGTCTTAGCTGGACAGTGCAGTGAGTCATGAGCCAGGCAGGGATGGGAGCAGTGAGGCACTGAGGGATGAGCAGGCAATGAAAAGTGTGGGGAGAGAGAGCTAAGAGGAACCATGTCCAGCAGGCACAAGGACCCTGAAAGTGCTGAAATAAAGTAAAACCCATAGTCAGGAGACAGGTGCTGAAGCCTTAGGAGATCAGCCAGTGGAATGGGAACTCAATTCTTCCTGGCAAGGTGAGGGCTCTCCCACAGCAAGGTCAGAGTAGGGATGACACCACCAACTAGAACTGGGTCATCCATCACGAGCCACATCTGAACTGAGACACTGCAGAGGTGACTCACCGGTATTTTGGACCCATCAGCTCCACACTCTTGTGTAAAGGAGGGTTCTCCCCTCCTTAGCTGTACTGTAGGGCAGCAGTGCCTACTGGAGGGGACAGCTGACCCTCCAGGCAGCTATCTGAGCAAATATCCGCAGTGACCTCAAAGGCCATCTGACACCTCCACTCTAAGCTTTCTACAAGTTTGATGCTTCATGGCTACACCCTGATTTCCCAAAGCTTGTGACAGGGAACAGTATGAACAGGCACTGTTAGGCAGGGCTGTCCTGGTGGGGTGGCTGCTGCACTTTTATTTAAAGCTAGCTGAAATAAAGTAATTCTGCTTCCAGTTTTGTTTCCTGTGTCCTTAAATCAACTGCTCCAGACAGGTCAGTGGTTTTTAATCAGACAAAAGGACCACACAAGATTTAAATTTTTTCTTTTCTTTGAAAGTCAGACCTGGATTCTTTTAATTGGCACAAGTCCTGGCTCTTGTGAGAGCACGTTGGGCTCTGGTTGTTCATGCTGTGTTCCTTCAGCATCCCCCAGCTTCTGGTGGTGCATGGGGGAAGCCAGGTCCTCATCCTGCCCCACTCTACTCCATTGACAGCCTGTCAGGCTCCCCCCACCCTGCCAGTCCCTTCCTTTTGAAGGTCCAGGGACCTAACTTGCCGAGGGACCTTCATCCTTGTGTGGGATGGAGCAGAGCAAGGGTTGCTCCCAGAGACGGCCAACTGAGCCAGACCTTCCCAGCTCCAGAGGCGAGGCAACAGCAGGCCACCTTCATAGTTGATTTCCCCCTCACAGCCTGAGCTTTTTCTGGATATTGATAACCCAAAGAGCTCTCCTAATCAGCTGGTAATGGATTCCACCAGGAGTACCTTATTTATCTACCACCTCTCCCAGTTTAAGTCCTCTGTCTCCTTGCCACCCCTGGCCAGCCCCGTGTGCCAAGCAGGCATCTCTCATTTTTCAGAGAAGGGCAGTGTTCTTCTGCCACCAGCTCCTCTGTGGTAGCATGTCCTCTCCCAGATACTTCAAGGCAGGTGAGGTGTTTTAAGCCAGGTAAGATGGGGGATTTGGTTCTGTTCTCACCTAATGGGGCTGCATTAAGGAGAACAAACACATCTGTTCTTCACCCTCCCTTCTGGCCACACAGTCCAGGCGCACAGTGCTGTGGCAGCCTCTGTGAGCAACGGGAGGACACAGATCTCTTTGTCTTCATGCCTACATGTACCTGCAGTTATGGGTACATGTGTGTACTCTCCTATCTGTTTTTCTAAAATTTGGCAGCATATTTTTCTTTTCATCTCCCAGCCCATGAGTCACTCCACATACCTGCACTGTTCCTCAATGAGTGAATCTCGAAGTGTGACATAATTCAGTGTACCCCAAGATCTGTGCAGTGACCACAAAAAGTCTGGAAATAGTGTCTTTACATGGATTTTTATTCCTGAAAAACTCAGTCAGCCTCTGTACTGGCTCTCATATATGACACTGAAATTGTCCCTTTTATTTTCTTTCTGTCATTTCTAGGTACTCTTGTAGCAAAAGAGAGCTTGGCCACTGGCTTCAGTAGGATCAGAATTTTGCCCTACAGGCAGTAGACAGTGTCTGGTGTTTCCCTGTGTAAAAGCCAGGTGCAAAAGCAGTTCCTGGTCTGGGATGTGCCTGTTCTCCAGAAATACACATGCTGGCCTGTAGACACCTACATTAAGCCAATGGCTTCTGACACTCAAATACGAGCATGAAGAAGGAAGGTAAAGGACATTTCAAAAGTTGTCTTTTGTTTTCTTCTTTTCTTTCATTATGTTTTTTCACTCCAGCCAGAACCTGTATATCAGCAAAAGATCCAATGTGGCACAAGAGCAGCTTATTACCTTACTGACTCTGAAAGTTCTTTTGTATTGGGAAATACAAAAGAACTTTTCTAGGAGTGCTGAAGCATGCCTGTGGAAATCACCTTGTCACACCCAGGAGCACTTGATTCCTAATCCCTTTTTACAATCCAGGAAACTGAGGCATGGACAAGCAAAAAACTTCATCCACCATCACACACCTGGACCCAGCAGGGCTTGTTTTTTTCTTACCTTGGAAACACAGACTGGTTTACCTGGAACAGATGGAGTTATGTGACTGTAAAATTGCTGTGATTGAGGACGAGCCTGGGCTCCAGGAGTCCTGCCTCCCAAATCTCTGTTCTAAATACCACTTTGTCATAAAAAGCTGACTTTAAAAATAGCGTGCACAACTTTGTGCATGGAGAAGCCAGCAATTTACACAGCTGAGCAAATCATAGAATACTCTAAACAGGGAGTAGAAAAATATTTACACTTCCAAGGCCTAAGTGTAAATTGAAGAAGTACATCCCATTAATGGGAGTTTATGCACATTGATACATTGCGTTTTTCCCTGAAATGCTGAAAATGAAACACTGAGGTGTAGCAGGAGTTGATCAGTGATGTGCTTCTGCATCTGCCAGCTAGATGACATATCAGGTGATAGGGTGAAATATAATTCGTGTATTGCCTTGACACAGGGAAGGACAGAGGGTGTTTGGGGTGTTTTTAGCCCTGTTTTGTCGTTTTACCCAGCCCTCTGTGGTGGAGTTGTCCCTGATTTC
The DNA here is from genome assembly GCF_015227805.2 of Hirundo rustica. Classification (NCBI taxonomy): domain Eukaryota; kingdom Metazoa; phylum Chordata; class Aves; order Passeriformes; family Hirundinidae; genus Hirundo; species Hirundo rustica. The sequence continues at coordinate 25,808,755 of NC_053488.1, read as the reverse complement.
CTATCAGTGTAAGGGAAGTCATAGCTGGGCTTCCCTTCTCATGCAAATCCACTGGTTTAATTTACATCAGATGATAATTTCTTCTAATACCGTTAAAAGTCAAGTGTGAGGTATAGGGGGAAGATGACTTGTGCTACTTGTGCTTTTCGGTATTCCTACAGCCCCAAAGATGGCTCCTGTCTCCCTGCTTACCACAGACATCAAAGTCCACCCTCCCAGAACAATGGCCACCCGTGACCCTGAGAGAAATGAACTATCTGCTGGGAAAAATCAGCAGTGGTGACAAATATGCCCAGAAAAAGAACAAGTGCACAGAGTGGGTATCACAAAAGTTGACATTTAAGGTGGACTTGGAGTCTGCCTAAGAACAGCTATGCTTTGGATTTCTTCTCAAGGAAGAAATAGATTTCCAGTCTCTACTTGATACCTTGTTTGTACCTTCTTTATATACAAATATAAACTCTAGCTACTGTAGCTTCCTCACATATGCCTGTGTGTGTACAGTGGCTTGCTGTAGCTACTGAAGGAAGACCTGGAGAGTTGCCCCAGTTTATAACAACCTCATGTCTCATTTGGGATGGATGGAGCCCATTCCTGCAGCAGTATTTTGGTTGCTATTTACAGAGTACTGTTGTTTTCAGAGACATTTCTGTTAGCTTAGCTTTTGTCAAGATTATATTCTTGGTAAGTTTTACCTTGGGAAATCACTTTTTCAGTCATTGATCATACAAGGTGATAGTTAATGCTGAACCAAGGCATTAGAAAGATATTTGGGTGTCCTTCTTTCTCCATGCTAATTTTATCCTGAAAAGAATTAAATAATTGAGTCTTTATAGGGGCATTTCCACTAAAATGCAGGGGAACTTCACAGAAAAGGGCCAACCTATGCTTAGAGGAATTGCCTCGGGAGGGCCCATGCTGCTCCAAAATGTTGGGGTTACCTCCTCATTTATCAACATGGGGTTCGAGATTTAAGAAATGGGATGTCTCAGGATGGGATTGGAAAGTGGGGAAGGCTGTGATTTATATTGGGATTGAAACAAGGGGAAGTAGAAGGCAAGAAAAGCCACAAAAGAAGGGGACCAGAGTGGCAGTGAGCTAGCATTGAGCTGGAAGTGACAGGTGACAACAGGAGCAGAGCCAGTTCATTAAGACAGTCTTTAAAATGTTTGCTGGCTAAAAACTCTGTGTGACAGGTTGGGGAATGATTGACACCAATCAAATCCTCACCTTTTGCAACAGAAGGTGTCAAGTATAGCCAAAGTGTTGAATCCCCAGCAATATCCCTGACCATAGTGTCACAGCAGTCAAAGGCAGGGCCAAGCTGAAGGGTGAAGACAGATCCTATAAATTTGATTTAAAACATCAAGAATTCATCATAGTTGGCTCACCAGTCCGGTTCTGTAGGCGAAGCAGGATTTAAGGCATGATCAATACTTCTGCAGATGACCTTACTGCTGAGGGTGGAGAGAAGTAATGGGGCTGGAGCAACAACAAGAACTAATGATAAAGAAGCTGCCCTTCTACCTTAGAGGGGAGAGAGGAACTTTTTAGGCCTTGCCCTTCACTCTAATCTTGTCCCCTGTCCCTTCAGGCCCTATAATTGATTGTTTAGGGACAGAGGTCAATACAATTAGGTAGCTGCTGTTGGTTATACATACATGACACCTAGAAAATGGCATGTGACAGGAGTCAGGAGAAGGAGGACAAAAAAAAGAAAAATATTGGTTTTGCCTTTAGAGGATGTATTTTGGGGGAATCGGGAAATTGCTAGGTCTCGTGTAATTGAGCTGCAAAGCTAATCTGTGAGTGTACGTCTTTTTCTTTCAGGGGATTGTCTTGAAAAGCACCATCTCCTGAACATTTCTGTTCAGCTTGTTGTTATTGGTGTTGGCAGCTTGGGAGAGACAAACACTTCTTTTTTCCTTCTTCCTCCTAACAATTTTTAGCCATTGTTAAAGATTCATCATACTTAAAGACACCCAATGCTGACTTCTCATTACTCCCTACCTAAAAACACTGCAGAATCCCCTTAGCAGTTATTTATTATGCTCATCTTATAGATTGCTTTCTGGGATATAGGTTGTGGCAAAGACTTTAATTCAGGCTTTATACAGGAAAGCCAGGACTGCTTTTCTCAATTCCAGCCCTGTAGATTGAGGATGTGGGGGCAGAGGAGTGAAGTGGGGTGCATGTCCGCTTGCAGGAGTGAGGAAGAAAAGGTGAGAGGTGAGAGGTGAGAGGTGAGAGGTGAGAGGTGAGAGTACCTCAGCAAGGTCCTGTGAGCTCTGTGGGAGAACAGAATAAACACTGACTCACATGCCTTGCATCATGGGTATGGGTGAAGGTTAGCTTCAGCAACAGATAATAAAGAGAAGAGAAATTTAAGTTAAATCCTTGCTAGAACCAGTGCAAATTTGATGAGGGTTAAACAGATTCAGAAAGGGTTAAACAACACCTTAACTGGATGCTTTTGCCCAGCTGTGGTGCACTGATCATATTTCCCTTCCCATTTTTGTTTTCTAAGGGAATCACAGGGTTTGTGCTTAACACGCTGCAAGATCTCAGTATGAAATATGCTATTGTATAGTATAATTACCCAAGGATTAATGTTGTGCCTGCACAGTGTCCAGAATACATTTTCCTCCATAGTGGAAATATCTGAATGTCGTGCCAAGAAACTTGGATAGGCCAGTACAGGCTGGAAGCTTTTCCAGACATTCTGCAGGAAGGCAGAGGCTATCTGTCAGCACCTTTCACAGACACTAAATGAAACAAAGAAAAAAGAAAAAAATATTTAGATTAAAAGCCCTTTAACACTAAACAGAATGCCTAGAGGAGAGTGTTCCTCTTCATCATTTAATCACACTCAGACCTAAGCCAGAAGTTTGCTTGAATTTGACATACGAGGCTGAAGGCTAGTGGAGCTCTGAGGCACTCACAAGCTCTTATCTTGGTCTCTGGGAAGGATCACCGACGTGCTCAGCTGTCAAAAAGCATCTCTGCTTTTTCAGACCTGTTGCCCATGAACTCCACTTAGGCTTTTCATTATTTGGTGAAAGACAATAAAAATCTCTTACAAAGACAGCCAAAATTGCTAGAGAATCTTCTTGTTGAAAACAAAACCTGGAAGTTTAGCCTTTGGGAAATTAATTTTCTATTGAGATGCGATTTGTGAAGTTTTTAAAGAGCAACTTTGGATTTTTAGGTTTAAGAGGACTCGAAGGAAGGCAACAAAGTATAAATCACAAAGACAAAAATTTTCCCCCTAAATGTTTCTCTTGACATGTTTTTTTATGTCATAAAGAATGTGTTTCTGCCTGAAAAATAGTGTTTGTCAATATACAGTATTCCTTTGCTCCTTGGAAATACGAGCAGGAGATTAAAATTCAGATCTGTAGAAAACATCTGAGTACATCTCTGAGGCCAGCAACAGCTCCTTTTGTCTGATGGCAGCACAGTCCATAGGATACATGGTTGAGGGCTTTCTCATCCTGTCCTGAAAAGGCATCAATGGAGACTTTCTCTACCCAGTTTAGGATGTGATACTCAGAGCACCATTTTGATAAGACCACCTGCTGGGATTTTTTGAATCTGTGAATAGGTTTGTTGTTTTTTTTACAGGAAGACAGCTGTTTTTTGAAGTGTTTTGTTTTGTTTTGTTTTTGTTTTTGTTTTTTTTTTTTGGGGGGGGTTGTTTTGTTTTGTTTTTTCATCATAACACCTTTTTTCCTCACACATGTGTGTAGCTCCCATTTTCCAAGTTATGATGTGCACGAAGGGACAGACATTCCCTTCCAGGTGATATATCCACTTTTACTGAGTGGGAAAAGGTCTGTGATATTTGCTGTTCCTACGGATCAGACAGAGAAGAATGCCAGAATTGCATAGGAACTTGGAAGTGAACATCAAACAGCTGCACCAGAGAAAGGGGCCTTTCTGGAGAAACAGTCTCTCCCAGAGAAGCTGCCTACAAATACTTGGATTTTTCTCCACTTATTTTCACATGCTTGTAAGGATAGTTGTCAGCAGGGATTAGGACACTCCAGAGTTAGTGTGTATAGACCCAAGTGGTTCTAGACCCAAGCAGGAGTTCATGGCAGAGTCTTCCTCCTCTTGCAGCCATCTTTCAGAGAAGGGTACTGCAGATGCTTGTGGTGTTTTACATGCTTAACTAAGCTCCTGCACTCATTTCCTCTCATCAGCAGGAGCTCTGCTGTGGGATGTGCTGGCATCAGGATCAGGCCTTTGTTTAATTCCCTTCCCATACTGATAGAGAGACATGTCTGCATGCACACCACAACCCAAAATGTGTTGCTCTCCCTTGAGGAAAGAGACTCGTTGAATAATCCTTTTTGTTTAGTATTATTAAGTGGACCTTGGTTGTGATTTTGCTTGTTTTGCTGCTATTCGTTCAGGATGAGGGAGGTGGCCTTGTTCACACCACTGATTTTCAACATGGTGAGCAAGATTTAAAGAAATAGCCCCTTTGAGAGAGGAAGGGTTACACAGCAGAGCTAAATAACGGGCTCTAATGGGCAAACCAAAGAGTTAAATAAAAGATGCACATGGCATGCTAAAACTTAAGGAATGCATATTCAATGCAATGCATTATTAAATACAACGGTGAACATATGGGTGCCTACAATTAATGTATATAAATAGCTGATAAAATTGCTCAGTATTAGAAAGCTAGCGGCAAAAATGACCTCATATGTCAAGCAGACAAGCAGGCAGTTACCATTTTCTTTGTACACCTTACAGATGATAAATTAGTTTTATGGTCTGCATGGGGCCCTTATCACATTACAGTACCAAGTGTTTGATAAAGAAAAAAAATGCCTCAGCTAAAAATCGAACTGAAATTTGGAGTCCCTGTGGACCTCATTTTTTTAACATAAAGAATTTTAACCAACTTCCTTTTGTAAAGATTTATTGCTCTAAAGAGAAATGTGTATCTCTATCCTATGTGCTTTTATTACAACCTCTCCTCTCCTCTCCTCTCCTCTCCTCTCCTCTCCTCTCCTCTCCTCTCCTCTCCTCTCCTCTCCTCTCCTCTCCTCTCCTCTCCTCTCCTCTCCTCTCCTCTCCTCTCCTCTCTCTCCTCTCCTCTCCTCATCCTCTCCTCTCCTCTCCTCTCCCTCCTCTCCTCTCCTCTCCTCTCCTCTCCTCTCCTCTCCTCTCCTCTCCTCTCCTCTCCTCTCCTCTCCTCTCCTCTCCTCTCCTCTCCTCTCCTCTCCTCTCCTCTCCTCTCCTCTCCTCTCCTCTCCTCTCCTCTCCTGACATTAGGTATAATATAGGATTGCTGTAACAGATTCATTATTGATTGCGGGATTTGGTGGTTACAACAGGGGTAGGAGCAAGCAGGACTCCTGGGTTCTGCTTCGGTCTCTTTTACTGACCTTGGGTGAGTTGTTTCAGCACCCTGAGGCAAAGTTTCTCCACCTTAAAAGCAGGAAAGTCACTGTTAGGCAAGACTATTCTCTGTGGCCAGAAATCCCAGAGAAAATCCAGGCACTGAGCTTGTCCTGCAGCCAGTGGTGAGGGAGGATTCTGCAGTGGAGGCTTCACCCTGGGAGAGCTCAGAAATTAGTTTCCTCCTTTACAAAGGGAAAGGGGTGAAAAAATGAATTTGCCAAGAAATCCAGCAGTTTTGCCTTTGCTAACCCTCTACTTTTGGCTGACCTTTTCCTGCTTTCATCAATCTCTGCTCTGTTGTCACATGAGGGTACCTTATGGGCATATCTTCCAAACCTTATATCCCTTTTCCAGAGCTAAAAAAGAAAAAAGGTATTTATGTCCAATGAGAGAGCTGGGAGGCACTCATTAGCCTGTTGATGGATGCAAAGGCTGGTGTGAGGGGTGAGGATGCAGCTGTACTGTCTCAGTGCACACTGCATGAGGTGCAGCAGTTTTTAGAGGGAGCAAAGTAATGTCAGAGCCAGCCCATGGCTCCTTCTCCTCCTGTTTTGGAAACACACTATGTAGAGGTCATCTTCAGTAAGTACCAATTTCCCAGCTTTAACCAGTTATTTTGAGGATTTAATCCCCAATGTAATCCAATTGTAATCTCATTTAAAAAAAAAAAAAAACCAAAAAACTTTCTCTTTTTTTTTTTTTTTCCTTTTCTTTTTTTTTTTTTTTTTCTTTTTTTTTTTTGTTTTTTTTTTTTGGGGGGGGGGGTTTTTTTTTTTTTTTTTTTTTTTTTGGTTTCCCCACTCAAACCAATGTTTTATCTTGTCAGGATACTAGGCAGATACTTGCCTAAGATACTAGGCAGAATTTTTTCACTGGGCTGGGGCTGAGGCCCTGGCACAGGTTGCCCAGAGAAGCTGTGGCTGCCCCGTCCCTGGAAGCGTTCAAGGCCAGGCTGGATGGGGCTGGGTGCAACCTGGGTGCAACCTGGGCTGGAAGGTGTCTGCTCTTGGCAGGGAGTTAGAACTCATAAACTCCCTTCTAACCCAACCTATTCTGCGATTCTGTTCCAAGAATTTTGTTCCTAGATGTAATGTTGAGCAGACTTCTGGTTAAATATTCTGTGGCTAAGTTTAGTTATTGATGTTTGTTCTTCTGTATTTCCCCCACTAATATAAATAGGTAGCTACTTGTGATATAGTTTTTAGGACTATTTTGGATGGGAAAATACTGCTCACATTTAATCACTCGCTGAAATCACTAAGAAATTAAGATTTAAGCTTGTGCTTAAAAGTAAGCACAGAGTTAATCACCTTTATGAATTTAATTAACACATTCTTGCCATGCAATGAAGTTTAAAATACCTTTGGAAGTCCCTCTATAAAAATGAGTAATGTTGTATTTCCCTACTGACAAATAACTACTAAAATGCCATACAATGAAAGAAGAATTTATAGCTGTAAACACGGCTTGCAAAGAGGGAGGCAACCTCCAGAATTTAGCAATCACATTTGTTAAGGTTTCTCTAAAGCCTAAACTCCCAATTAACAAGCAAATCATCATCAGACAGCCAGTGAATGGCAAATTCATTCTATTCAACATCTTTTCAGAAGTGGATTTTGTGCACTTATCTCCATGAAAACCCAGCAGGAAAGTTTTCCATGAGAATGATCCTACATCTGCCTGTTTTTAATGACTGTAATGGCAAGCAATATTCTACAATTACTTTGGTGATCTCATTTCAAGCATGCAAATCATATTATTTAAGAGCCCAGCAAAAGTCATTTATTTCTTGGAACTGCCAGCTAACTTTGGTGGGGTGAGGAAATGCTGCACTTGGAATTAAAAACTCTGATGTCTTGTAACCTTCCACGGTGGAGTTATAAAATTTGTCCAACAAGGTCAGGCAAGAAATCCTGAAAATGAGTCAGGGAAAGAGAAGGTGGGGGAGAGTCACCACTCTATATTGTTCATTACCAAGTCATCTAGGTGTTCTCTTGGCTGATTGAAGGGTTCATAACTGGCTCATCATATTGGGCAGCAGCTAATGGCAAAGAAACCAAAAAAAACAAAAAAACAACACCCCACAAAGTCATGCCAGAAAGACATCTGGAAAACGAGATCCTTTCATTGTCCTTGTGACCATTCTCTAAAGCTGATGGATATTTTTTCTGGGTTTGTTGTAGACAAAGCTAATTTTTTTTTTTTTTTTTTTTTTTTTAATCCTGGATTATTTGGGTGTATATGTACTGTTGCAGTTTTGCTAACTCATACATCAAGATGTAGAGCAACCTTACTGTCTGTTTCCTATTGTACAGCTGTCTGTTTGTCTTTACTATCCTTTTCTTTTTTCTTTTTGTGAGATGGCAAAGTCAGGCTTGTTAGGCTGAAGTTGTCAATGATATTTGACACCATAAAGAAAATATGATTGCCTTAACACAGTCTGTTTTCAGCTCACACTTTACTTTTTAAATTTGATTCAATATTTGTCTCTTTGCCTATTTGTTAATTTAACCCATGTGGAGACCCAGTGAATGGTGTGATAAGATACATATGACAAGAACGATTAACAGGGTGTGTGATACCACTTCACCTCAGGTTGCCATTCCTGTATAAGCCTGATAAAACCTGCCAAAAAAACCAAACCAAACCAAACCAAACCAAACCAAACCAAACCAAACCAAACCAAACCAAACCAAACCAAACCAAACTAAACCACACCAAACCAAACCCAAAACCAAACAAAAAAAACCCCCACAAAAACAAACCAAAACAAAAAACCCAGAACAAACAAACAAACAAAAAAAATAAAAACAATATTCAACAAAACCAAACCCAAAACCTAAACAAAAAAAAACAACAAAAAAACCAAAACAGGAACAAACCCCAAACCTACAGCCCCCCAAACAAACAAACAAAACCAAAACCAACCAGCCATCCATAAAGACCCTGACTATCTTCTAATTACAGTTTTGTTTTGGTTTGGTTTTTTCCTTTTGGAAATAAACCTTAGTCACTTTCTTTATTCTTCTGTCCCTATTTCCCTCCCTTGTTCCAGCTGCCTATTGCTTAAGGTACATGTAAGTAGACCATGGGGGAGGTGAAGCCTCTTTCTGCAGTGCATCATATAAAAGCTTTGAAGACTTATCCCATACTCGTGCCTCACAGCCATCTCATCAGATACAAGGGGAAAGATTTTGTGGAAACTGATTATTGGTTTCACAAGAGATGATTTAAAAATTACTAACCAGACTGCTGAACAGAATTTCTCCATGTAGGAGGACATATAGTCCTTAGCAGGAGGTTAAGAAAGAGATGTGGGGGCCTTTAAAAAAGCAAAGGGAAGGTTCATCCCTGTCATCTTCTTTCTTGAGACTCATCCTTTCACCCTCTGCTGGCAGCCTTCCTCTGGAAGATTTCAGGGTGATGAGCGGTCCTTGGGTGATGAGCTGTTGGAATCGCACCACGGAACTATGTGTATGAAAGTACTAAACCTTCGCACAGATACCTTTTCTTCCCTGTTTGGTCTGTCACTGGTCAAAATGAACAGAATTAGTTCTGTTCTCACTCACAAAAGTATTAAATCAAAATAAACCTGAAACTTCTCCACCAAAGTGTTCCAGACTGTTACATCAAATACCCACTCATTCAGCATATTTAGAGTACCAAGTTTGTAGCCTTCAGTTGTAGATCTCCATCTGCAATATTTTCTGTCTCCTTAGTCATTGAAATCAGTGGGGCTTAAGCTGTTATAATTTTTATAGGTCTTAGACATTTACTGGTGAATTATATTGCAGAGTTATTTAATGCCTGAGCACAAGTGATTAAAATACTACATCACTTACAGAGCTTTGGTTCTGTGTTTTTCACACCCAGGCTGGAGTGTCTGAGTCTGCTTGCTAGTTGCTCATCGTAGCTCGGCCACAGTGCTTCGATGGTTTCAGTCAGGTGAGTAAACCTGAGTTTTGGCTGTATTGTGGGTTACACACGTTTAGGGAAAGGTGCTGTCTTTTATTATGTGTATAATAGTAACCAAGGTTTTTCAGAAACAAATTAAGGACACAAATCTTACCCTCAGGAGTTTATGATTTGATTGGATCTATAACATGATGAATGAACACAATAGAAGCAGAAGGAGGAAAGAAAAATATAGGATCAAGCATCACTAGAAAAATCTGTGTTGTTTCATTGATGAATTACACATAACTTTACTTGTTCTATGTCAAGTGTTATGGAGTGTAATTGGTATTGTACATACATATACATGAAAGATGACCCAGAGATAAGATTGCTAGAAATCAGCTGCTGCTGCTAATGCAGCAAACCTGTTATATGGTATATATATATATTTATATATATTATTAAATCCATAAAATAATTTAATATATTTTTGAAAGAGACCGTCCTCTCAGTGACTGGCATCTGGCATGCTCTCAGCAGCACATCAGACACTCTTGGATGACACAGCACAATTGGCTTTTCAAGGAATGGGGATGCCAAGGTTTTAACACAAAAATTGCTTCTGCCCAGTGTGGATCAATAATTCTATTCTTTCATTAGTCACTCACACTTTGAGCCCATGACACTTGGTCTGCTTGACCTTATTTATCCCACCATGGAGTTCATGGTGAAGAAGGCCATTGACAACCAAACAGCATCAATAATTATGATCCCTGTATCTTCCAACTCAGAGATAAATGCCCTAAGTTATGATTTCAGATAATGATGTTAACCCTAGATCGGTTTTGATTATTTGCTTTATAAGGGTTAATTATTAATTATAAATTATCCTTGATTGGAAGGACTTAGGAAATGTCGCAAAGATCCTAGGCACATCCTAGGAAGAAGGGAAGTCATAAAATTACAGAATCATATACTGTTAAGGGCTGGAATTGACCTTAAAGGTCACTTAGTCCCAACCCCATCTGCCATGGGCAGGAGCACCTTTCACAAAACCAGGTTGCTCAGGGCCTTGTCCAACCTGGCTTTGAACACCACCAGGGCTGGGGTATCCACAGCCTCCCTGTGCAACCTCTTCCACAGTCCCACCACACTCACAATGAAAAAATTGTTCCTAATATCTAACATAACAATATCTAACATAATTTTCCCTTCTTTCAATTTTTACCCACTACTCCTTGTTTTATCAATACAGTTCCTGACTGAGAATTCCTCTCTGGGTCCCCTTCAGATACTGCAGACTTTTTCCCCTTTTCAGGATATCTCCATTTATCCTCTTAGTACTTCCAGGGTGCTTTTTCTGGAGCAAGGCCAACAAAGTCTACCATGTACGCAGTCACAGTGAAGAAATACACGATAAAAGGAAAATGAGTGTGGATTTCTGTTGGGTTAATGTGGCTGCAGTATGGCAGGAAAGGGAAGAAGGATGTGAGTGAAAAAATGTGATCAATGTGATTTTTAACTCAACAGACGGAGTAGATTTGTTTAAGAATTAAGAAAGTGAAAAATTAGAGATATAAAATTATTACATAGGTAATTTTTCATCTCTATTGTTTTTTTCCCCAAGTTGTCAGTAATGATTCTTGGTCCAGAATAAGCCTATACTGGAGCCAGTCACTGTCAAGGGCAACAAATGCACACAGTACACATAAACTTTTGACATAACTTTATTATATTTAACACAGCCCTCTTCCCTGTCTGATGGCATTCCTGAATTTTTCTGGATTCACCACTGCCAACTGTGCAAATGCCTACCTGCATATAAATCCATACTTAGAACCTGCCCATATTCAATATTTATGCTGAGTGTTAAATTACACCAAGGCCATTTATACATGTGCCCTCTGCAGAGAGAGGTGAGGTTGGAAGTTGTGTGGCTCTGGGCAAGTGACTACCTGCTACAAAAGCTGTGTAACCATGCTAGCTTGATGTTTGGTATGGAGTATAAACCTTGCCAGAGGAGGGAAAATAGGGGAAATAAATACTGTGACAGTAGTGCAGCTTAGCTCTGACATGCAGAGCTGCACAGCCAGCTAAATCAAGATTAACTCAAGATGACTAGGTGAGTTATGGTCACATTTTTGACTGCAGCAAAATCACTTTCATTGGGAACATATCTAAAATAAGATGAGATGCCATATGAATGAAAGTGTAAGGTGGATTTGAAGATTTTAAGGAGCTACTGGTTTTGGAATAAGTGTAAAATATATTCATATACAAATAAAAAACCCTGGAGATAGATACAAGAAGTAAGGTTTTTTCTGTTCTCACATCTTATTTGTAATTAACAAAAGACAGGAAATCCTTCTGCTTATATTCATGTGTCCATGGACAGCCTAAGTTGAGGGACCTGAGCTGCATTTCCTCTAGTAGTGTGCTCATGTCAGTCTGTCTAGCTGCTTATCTACTCCTCCCTCTAATCACGTGAAACCACAGAAGAAACACATAACAGCTTTCTTGGATGAAAACAAGTGCATTATCTTTTTATACTTTCTGAATCAGGCCAGCATTTCATCCTTTTACTGTGCTCAGTTGTTATGTTAGATTGTTTAATGTAATAGAATGACATGACGCTGGTACACAAGATACATCAGAATTATGAATGCTGGAAAGTGTTTTGAGATACATGCAATCCTGATAGTGCTATAAGTTTTGGCAACTTATTAAAGACATTTCCCCTGTGCCACCTCATTATTACACATCAAGAGGGAAAACCAAGGGCAAGCTGGATAGTGCGTGGAGGGGGGGAAGGGAAAATATGTTGTTGTATCCATGCATCAGAAATCCCCCAGATGTGTTAAATTAATATACAAGTACAAGTAAGCTTGAGAGAGGGCAAAAATCTTTGTGTTGGTTGTCTTGTTGATTGACATATCTGAAAGATAGATTATGGGAAAGCATCTGAGTAAGTAAGAAAGTGACAAACTCAGAATTGCTGTAGAGATCAAAGACCTTTACAGCTGCTGCAAAAATGGCAGAGACGTTGATGGTACAAAATGACTGTGAATGTAGACCTGGTGTTGGGCTGGAATCAAAATAATACTTCTCTACCACTTGAAGGTGTTCAGGCATAGTATTAATGTTTGCTGAAAATTAAAATTAGATTGAGCAGGGATCCTTGGCTCCCAGTTTATTTCAAGATATCTAGAAGGAAAAAGGAAAGTTTAGAAGTCCTACTCATTTGTGGGTATGTGAACCTCTGAGGCACTCCAAACACTCTGTTAAAAGTACTCTTTGTATTCCATGAATCAGCAGTCATGAACTGAGGCTTTTTGAGGTTTTTGAGTGCTTTGGGCTGATCTGAGAGTGAACATTGCTGTCCTGAGCTCGTGCAAATGTCCTCAAACCTCAATTCATTGGCTTTTAGGAGAGATCTAGAAAATGTGTGGAAACCACATGGATGAATGAAAGCTGGTTTATTAGCTGAACCAATGCAATATAAGAATGTTGAATCAAAAAAATGAAAGAAGATGCCAGAAAAATCCAGGTATGATGAGTCCAAGATAAAATGCTCATCACAGTACATTTTATAGAGTCGCATAGGATTTTCTTACAACCCAAGTTAATACGCTGTCAGAAAAGCTATAATCCTCATTGCTCAGATGATGACCAGTGAGGGAAAGAAGTAGATACATAAGATCACAGGAGGAATCTGAGTTAATTATCTAAGAAACAAACCTGCATAATTTGGAGTTCAGACCCATGTTTTAATGATCAAAGAGTTTCTCTCCTTCCTGTATCATGATATTCTGCATCCCACAACACTGCTTTTCCCTCTGAAAGGGGATGTTTGTAATTAGGGAAGTAAATCTTTCACAAGTGAACACAGATATAAGTGGTTTTCAATGAAATTTCTTCCAAACAGTTGTCTTTATGGGCTGAAGCTGGTCTCTACTTTCTCCAAGCTACTACCATTTTTACCTCACTGAAATGCTTGTGAACAATCTCTGGGACAAGCCAAAACTGGGCTCAAATCTGAAAGGAAACTACATATCAGGTACTGACATTTCTCAGGTCAAGCAGTCTCATGGAAAAATGTGCAACTTCTCTCCCTTTTAGTCATGCTTGGGGACAAGTAGGAAAACATCTGCCTGCAGAACCACTCGTCTGTTACCTTTTCCCATCATTTAACTCACTTTTATAGAAAGAAGATTGCATTTTACAAGACTTTGGAGTCTCAAAGCTCCTTTTCCATTTTCAAGCCTTTTTTTTTTTTTTTTTTTTTGCTTAGTATTGATTCATTCAAGTCATGTTTTAGCTGATGTTCTTATTCAAGCTTTCAAACATCAGAGCAGTAAAAGTGTTTTTAATAAAAAATCTGTGTGACTTGTCTTAATGACACATCCTTCCTCTTTCTCCAGGGGAGGAGTGGGAAGACATCTAGGTAAAGGATCTAGCAAGGAAAGACCCTAGAGACTGTATCTGCCTGCACTGTCAAAAGAATTTCCATGCACTCAAATTTATATATATAAAGTCATAGAAAAGAAGATATTAACACTACTGAATGTCCTTCATTATCAGGCACGGCAAGACCTGAAGCAACACTTTGTTCATGTCTCAGGTTCAATAAAGGAAGGACATTGCAAGTGCCAACCCAAGAAAATTATTTTCCCAATCATAATCAGATAAGCTTTGAGAAATAAGAGTAGATTCATAGAGTGTTTGGAGAAGTAGCCAATGCGGAGCCTCCTGTCTATTGGCAAGACCCTTACTGACGTCAGGGAGAACATGACAGAGCCAGGATGAAGCAGACGAGGCATTAGGGATACACAAATACCAAATAAAAATACTGGCATTTTGTTCTTCAACATTAATAATAAATATCAACAGACAAGTGCTGCTTCTTCAATATGAAGCTGTGATATCCAGCCAATAGGTAATCTCTCAAGACTTCTCAGCAGCCATTTATAGCTTCTGATAAGGTAAAGGATTTATTTTCTTAGCTTGCCCCAGACTGTCTTCACAAAATAGCAGTTTTACTTGTGGGAGTGAAAATATGGATGGGGTCAGTTGCTGGTTTCATTGCAAGGAAAGTACAGAAACTTGGATACTGGCAAAGGATTAGGAACACCTTGCTCCTGTTGTCATCTCTGTGATGTCTATGTATGGCAACTGAAAATATATTCACAGAGGTTCCTAGGAATCCTGTGACCTACATCTGAATTAGTCTCATGTCAGCAGAATCACAAATTATGGGACTTGGAAAGAGATACAGACCTAAGTAAGGGATCTGGACAGAGTAAACAGCAGAATTTTAGAGCTCAGCTTTGTCAGAGGAAGCCATACATCCCTGGCCAAAACATTGCCTTGTTCTGCATAAGATCACTGGTTGTACATCCTCTTTTAGAAGTATATCCTTCAGTCTGGCTTTCAGGAACATGAAAAAGCAAAGACAGAAGGAAGCACCGTTATTACACTGGTATCAGAGGGCTCATGCAGACCCATGTCAGTTGATATAGTTCATATTTCATGGTGTGAAAAGTTCAAGCCCAATCTTTGCTGGTAGTTTCAGTTAAGCTGTAGAGTTTAATGCGAGGATGTTGGAGGTGTAAATATATTTTTCTTTCAGCTGGTGATGATGTGGGAGTGGTAGCTTGCTGAAAGGTGAGTCTGAGAAAGTGGAAATAATTCAAATTACAGTAGAAAGATTTTCCAAGAGTTTTTTTCTGGCTAAAGATCAGCTTCCCAAGTGTTTGGGAGCCTAAATACCAAAACCTGTTATTTTGGGCAACCAAAAATTTGATTGCCCAAAACTTCGTGAAATCAGAAAAAGTTCTTCTGAAAATCTGAGTCTTACTCTCAATTACCTAAATTTACCATCCAGTAAGCAGGAATAATCATGTTCTAAAACACCTCCAAAAAACACAGTAAGGACTGTGGCAAGCTCTGTGCTGTAGACATAGAGACCCTCTAAATACTTCTCAGAGAGTTCCATGTCCAGTGCCTGAACCATCCATCAAGGCATGAGTTAACCCCCCTTCCTTCCTATTTTGAAGTCTGGTGATTTCACTGCATGTAGCTAGGCTCTTGGCAGCTCCACAGAGATTTTACTCTTGCTTTCTGGTGCTGTTTTATTCTATGAATTGTTTGCACTTCAGGAACAGGAGAATGAATTGTTCTCTGTGGAGTGTTGATGCCATTTCAGACAGAATAGGCTGGGGGGCAGCTAACCCTCATGACAGAATAAAATACAAAGAAGGCTTTATTGGTGTCCCTCTCCCTTTTTAATGCTTTAAATACCTCTTTGTGAAGAACTTATTGTCAGCTCTTCTAATTAAATCAGAGATGCAGAGAAGACAGAGTAAATTCTAACAGGTGGAGGGGCCACAAAGCAGCTAGTCTCACAGTGGAACATACGTTTGTGTGGGGAATGTACCTTTGGGAATCAAATTTTGTTTACTGCTTTTGAGGTTGAGGAACAGAGCCTTGTGTCTATCCACCTCGTTGTGGGCTGCGGTAAAACCCTTGTTTGTGCCAGCCTCTGGCAGTTTCCTTCATGTGGTGTCCCATTACAGGTGAATGATGTTCTGCATTTGTAGCTCATTTTAGTTTTTCTAGTTATATTTCCTAGTTTAGCTTCACACTCCTCATATTTGTAAAAGTTGTTGAATCTCTGGCAATGCAAAATGCCCAGTCTTCTCGTTACCTTTTAAAAATGCCTGTATTTCTGCCGTTTGTAACACGTTCATCTTTCTGCCTCGGGCTTCTTACCACTGAAGTTTCAGAGAACCAGACACATCCTGTCTGGAGAGGAAAAGACTAAAGGGAATAATGATGAATGTCCATAAACACATAACGGCATGTCCCTGAAAAAGGAGAAGAACCAATTATCCTCATTAGTCAGTGGGAACAAAAAAGAAAAAAAAGAAAGAAAGAAATAATAAAAAAAACCACCAAAAAAACAAAACCTAAGGCGTGATAGGTTCTAAATGAAGCACTCCATATTTAGGTTGACTGTTATGGAAAACTTCATAACTATTAGTACATTTAAGGCAATGAAGCAACTCACCCAAGGGAGGTAGTCAGATCACCTTCACTGGAGATAGTCAAGGGAAGGTTTGACACTCATCCATCAGAGAAGTGTTAGAGATAATTAAGTCAGTCTTGCCCCAGGCAAAAGGATGGACTAGATAACTCACTAGTGCTCCTGTTCAACCCAGCAGATACTATATTTTTCCTTCTTAATTGGAAAGATATAAATGTGTGTGTATGTGCATGTATGTATGTGTACCACAATTCCTTTTACCCATGGAATGGCTGAAGGAGTGACATTTCTTTCCTTAGCTTTATTCTCTGTGTTTTGAATGTTTTACTCTAAATTACCTCAGCGCTTTTTCAAGTGCCTGTTTGCAGAGTTGTGAAGGGGATTGGGTGGTGGCAGATGTTGATCTTAGTTTTTGGTCTTGATTGGCTTTCTTTCACTAAAAATTAGCCCTTAAAATATACACCTAGACAGGAAGAATTGTCTCCTTTCCTGTCTCACTACTTAGTGCCACAGACAGACTAGAGAAACCTCTCTGAAAAGCACTGTTATTTAAATGTATTTATTTAAAAATGCATCCCTCTCTGGAGTTGACTGTCTCTTTACACTTTGGTTTTATAGGGACCCCTGATATTGCTGATGTTATTAGAAATCTGAAGATTCTGAAATGAAGCATCCTGAGCCTGCTGCACCTTGCAGCCATGCACAGGATGTTTTCCCATGCCTTTGTTCCCCTGCTGATGATGCAGGGTAATGGCCATGGCAAGGCACCCAGTGTGCTGTGCATTTTGCCCATTACAATTAGCATGATTGTCTCAGTGCTAGTTTGTGCTTCTCCATCTGTTTGCAGCCTCCATCTGTTGTCTCTCCTCTTACAGTCAGTTAAGTCTAAGGATTTAGATAAAGCTAAGAGGTGTGCTGTAAGTTGTCTGTGGCAGCAGGCACCTGTGCCTGTTCTGGGTTTGCACCACTGACTGCAGCAAGGCTGTGATGCCTGACCCCATCCTACAGATGGAACAGCAACACAAGGGATGATGAGGGCAGTAACAGTGGAGCTCCTTGATCTTGCGGTCCATGTTCCAGGAAAAGCTGCTACGGCACTAACCATGCACTATCTTATTTTGATTGCTGGTGATCGCAGAGCGCTACAAGGACATCTTGGAGAGTAAATTTAGAAGGGACTTTGAAATCTTTCAGAGAAGCAAAGGGTAATATTGATGTTCATACACTGCAAGAAATACTGCACAGGTAAGCACCATCTTTTTTTGGCAGCTCAGACAAAGAATCCGTTATCACAGCTGAGGCTACAATGCATGAGTTAGTTCCTTTCTTAAGTGCTCAAGCTGAGTGTAATTCTACCTGAGGAATTTGCTTTGAAAGGCAATTAAAACTTTGCACAGTTAAACTTTTTGGACAACACGGGAAGCAGTTTGCCACCTCCTTTACCTTGATCTTTGCAACCCTAAGAATGGCCACCATGCTGGGAGAGCTTGAGTGGTCAATCCTTGAAAGAAGAGATTCTTCTAGTGTGTGTGCAGGCAGCAAAGAACATAATTGTCCAGCCTCACAGCTCAGAGAGAGACTGAATGCAAACTAATTGTATACAATAAATCAATTCTGAATTAGGTCAACAGCTAATGGAGAAAGATCTCTTGCCCTTTCATCCAGTTAGCCAGTGTGTCATTAACACCCTCCCTCTTGCGCATCAACCCTCCCTAATTCTGTGATGCTCCAGGACTGATTTAACATTGTAGATGAGATAATTCAAGGTTTTTTTTTTTTTTTTTAGCCAGTGCTAGATCTGAGCACAGAATCACAGAATGACAGAATATCCTGAGTTGGAAGGAACCCACAAGGATCATTGAAGCTCATCTCCTCGAAAACCCCACCATCTGTGTGAGGGCATTGTCCAAATGCCTGTCAGGCTGGTGCTGTGACCACTGCCCTGGGGAGCCTGTTCAGTGCTCAGCCACCCTCTGGTAATAGGGGAAGATGTTGGTTCTTCATTTTCATTCTAAAGTATCTTTACATTATGTTGTGGAGAAAGAGAGCTCACCTGAATGTTGAATGAAAACCTTTATGCTCCAGAGCTTGCAAGAAGTCATGGCAAGATACACTGAAACCCACACAATTCTGTCACAACTCCTCCCACAAACCCTTGTTCCACAGACGCTTCTGGCAGTCACTCCATCCAGGAGCACTTAAAAAACATCACCAGAAATGCTTGGGTGAGCATATCCCTGCATCTGGTAGTTCCTTTTGGCTTCCAAAGGAAAATTTAGACTGGCCTCCCTCCTCCCCAAGACACATATAAGTGGGGGAAAAGACAATATCTTTGTAAAGTGTCCTTTCAGGCTCTATCAGGAGGTTGAAATGTGGTCCCCCAGCTGTGCTAGAGCAGAGGTTACCCAGAGTCTATAGCACACTCCTGCCCTCCTTGGATTGCATTATTCCCTTGCAGGTCATACACCTCCCATGTGAGGAAGAATCTGATGCCAAGCCTCTGAGATGGACTCTTGGGTGTACTGTAATGGTAATCTGTTCTACATGAGTAACAAGTTTAAGAAGCTCTTGGTATCCATCTTGCAGGTTTCCAAAGCTATTTAACTTTTATGATAATATGCTTTTTTCAGTGATAGGTTAAAAAAACCCCAATCCAATCCCCTGATGCTAATTCTGCTATGCAAAATGGAGATTGTTAATTTGCTGGTTAGGAAAAGAGAACATGGCTTTTGGACTATCATCTTCCAGATACTTAAGCATGGGCTTAACTTTAAAACTGTGAGACTTTTTTGAAGACAGTAGATTTATTTACATCAGCACATTGCTAAGTCTTCACAGGATTACGGTTTCCATTAACAGCCTCAGCATCCCAACTGTGTTGTTCCTTAGTTTTGCATAGCAATAATGTTAAATTTGTGTCTGATGTGACTTACACAACCCATCATTTCCCTTTGTCTGTGAAGCTACAAATCAATGTGTATTTTTTTTTCCCAGACTGATCTTCAGTCTGACTCTCTGAGCTGTAACTGTGATTATGCCTCTTCCCTCTTTTCCCTCCAGGTTTTCTTGGATGATTTTCATCAGGAGAATGCTTCTCATCTAATTGGGACAATGATTTTTTTTTTTTTTTTCCTTCCAAACTTTCTTTAACAATGTCTCTTACAGTTAGAGATTGTATTTTCCCTTAATTACTTGAAGCCATCTAAAGTAAACAATTTTAAACCAACAGAACAATGAGCCACATATTTTTCTGATGCCCTCTCCCTATGGTCCTTCCATTCTAAAAACTAATGGTACTGAGAGAATAAACTTCATCCTACAGGCAGTGACCTATTCAGCTGTTTCATTTTAATTTTTCATATCTCCCTCCCCCATTTTGGCTGGCAATCCCCCCGGGTTACACCTTACATCAAAGTATACATCATTTGCTCTTACGTTTTTCTGCATGCTGCCTCTAGGCTAGGAAATTGGCAGAATGCTGCTGTTGCTGCTGAGAACTATTTTCCTTCAGTCAAATGGTTTTTAGCTTGAAAATGTCAATACAGAGATAAGTCATAAGATCAACTCTTAAATATCCACAGACTTCTTCCTTTGTTTTGTTTTGTTTCTTTTCCCCTATCACAGTGTTATCCAGGGCAGCACTTTACTCGATGCTTTGCATGTTTTCCTAAGCAGTGTTTCTGCTTAAAGAAGTACCAAGAGTTAATTTTTTCATTAGGAATTCTTGTGCTGTGTAATATCCTGCATGTATTAGATACACAGAGGCATTTCCCTTATGGAAAAATCCTATAGGGTTTCATAGAAAATTACAAACATTCTCATATAATTTTTTTAAACCACCTTGTAAAAGCAAATATACAATGAAATATACTTCTATTGACAAGGTTCGAAGAAAACTGTGGAAGAGAAATAACTCTCTAACACATCCTGTAGATTTTTTTGAGTAATTTCTATAACCCTATTAAGCTTTAGATCTCTGCCAATTCCACCCCTCTCTATGTCTGTAGGTTCCTTTGCAAAGGGCACAGAAATAGGACTGAAACACTGCTCTGCCATTTCTCTCTATGGATCTATATATAATAAAATTTTCCTGCTACTTCCAGTCCCCCTGATGGTTTGCTGAAAGCTCACCATAACTCTCCTGGCAGCTCTTTTATATAGCAAATTTGTGTAAAACAAATCATATATGATTCTTACATACCCATCTGTCTCACCTTTCAGTGGTGGAAACCACTGTATACCCAATGAATTACATCTACCAGCAAAATTTTGTCTCATTGACATTTGTTTCACTGACTGTATTCGTCTGGAGCCTTAAATTCTAGACTTCAGTGTGGGAACATTCCAGTGCTTTAAACCCATGGCACAGGAGGTTATGCCAGGCTGAACCAGCACCAGGGCAAGGTGCATGTCAGCGATGGAAGGATTGGAGCACTGATGCAGCTGCAGGCAGACAGAGTGTTATGAGCTCTCTGCAAGAGAGTCACCTCTGGGTTTGGCCCGGAGCCACAGAATGGCTTAAAAAAATTATCAAGATGGCATCAGTGGCGGTGTTTGAAATGCAAAAATGTTTAAATTAAGATGAAAATAACAAACCATACAAAGCAAAAGAGAAAAGCCATGCCTTGCATCTGCTACAACACCCCCAAAATGCCCCGAGAACCTCTGTGCTCTCTTTTAAGTATATAACGACTGAGGCAGGATTCCTTATGTCCTTCCCAATAGAAATAGTAGCAGGTTTTGAGTTACAGGTTCAAAGATCCAACAGGTGTCTCAGTGCTGGCACACAGCCAGATAAGGTCTCTGTTTTTTTACCTCGTCAGTGAGACAGAATTATAACTCAAATACAAAAACCAAAATCCTTTCCTAAAATAGAAACCCTGCTGCTGTGGGGGTGCAAATCCCACCACTGCGAGGTGCACTCCTTCAGAGCACCAATAGTGTGAGGAAATGAAGATCCAGAAGTTCTAACACATTTTATCACCAAGAGCTGTTTGCAAGTTATTGACAACCTGCCCACATAAATCATAGAATCACAGAGCAGTTTGAGTTGGAAGAGACTTTAAAGATCATCTGGTTCCAACCCCCCGTGCTGCTGGGGGGACTGGAAATAAAGCCTGATAATGATCAATGGCACCGTGTCAAGGGCAAGTGGGCTTGATGACATAACATCACACCATCCCCTGTTAAACTGCTCTTATTGCTGCATGACTGAGAACAATCATTCAAGTGATTAAGGGAAAATGTGGGATGGTATGGGAGGTAAGAGGATTGAAGTCCATTCTGACATTTGCTCTATGATTACCTTATGCCTCAGTTTCCCCAGGGGATGTTTCTGTGCAGTTTTGTAAATATCTGTAATTGGAACTTTAAAATTGAAAAGTTAAGGCTGAACTCTGTTTTCACTTTGTATGGGATGGGCATAAAAATCCTGCAATCCTGTCTGAGACAAGAAAAGCAAATAATATGTTCAGTGTTAATAATTGTTATATATTTCTGAGTAAAAGCACTGATGGGATCTCACCAGCTGGTTGATTTAATATAAATATTCAAATGAAGAAACAGTTTATTAAACAGATTGGAAATCATCAACTTCATTATTATAATAGAGCAAATACAGTATCTTGATTTTCAATAAATGGAACAATCTACCGTATGCTGAATCACTTGCTGTCTGTTGCTATGTTATATTAAAAAGAAAATAATGATTCTAACAGAATGTCATGTAGCCACTCCAGGAATTAATAGAATTAGCACATCAACCTCAAGACAGAATATAAATATTCTATTGAATTATCAATTAAAGCCCCATAGCAATAAAGGTAAACTACATCAAATAAGTGAACAGAAATTATAGACTATTTCCCAGATTCTTGTATTAGTCTTCATCTTGAGCCTGAAATGAAAATTCTTGAGAGTAACAAGTATATAATTACTTGACATTTTTCTTCTTCAAGTCATCTTAGGAAAACAAATTACTTGATGTAAGTGCAGCTCTTTGGATTCATAAGCTACTGGCATAATGAAGAAAACACTGGGTAGTTATTATGCATCAAGCATTCATTGATGTTAATTTTTGCTCAAAAGATTGAGACATAGATAATTTTTCAATTTCTAATATGAGTCTGCTGAAGTTTTGCTTCTATCAAATGACATTCACCTGTGTTGTACGAAAAATCTTTTAGTTCATTTCCCTGGTTTGGCTGGACTTTTCTCCTGGCAGCTACCTCCAGCAGAATAACATCACTACAAAATCCAGCTTCTCCCATACGTCAATTGTAATTAGCTCTGACATCACAAAGGTGAAATAATATCACAAGAGGCAGAGGAGTTCTTTATCATTATAAATAGGGATAAGAAGAATGAGACAGGTGTAGTATCAGAGACAAAAAAATCCTAATCTGTTAGACCCTGGGATAGTACTCACATATAATTTTGAAGTGGAATGTCATGGGGATGAATGTAATGCTTCCAGTACCTCCCATGAGTTCAAGATATTCCACTTTCATGCATTACACTATTCCCTGTCTCCATGTTCCAACCACAGCCATTATAGAACAGCACCCACCACATAGCAGTACTTTCCAACATGGTATGACTGCTGTTGTAGTACAAAACAAATGTGTAAGAATGAGTTTTGTAATTTTTCCAGTGTAACCTGAGAAATAAAGAAAAAAAAAAAAACAAAACCCAAAGCCACAAAACCAAACTAAACCCAAACCAAACCAACCAACCAACAACAACAACAACAACAACGGGAAAAAATAAGAAGAAAGGGAGAAAAAAAAAAAAAAAAAGTAGAAAAAACATAAAAAGAAAAAATAAAAATAAAAAAGTGAATAAAACCCAAAACACTGAAAGGTCATCCAATGGAAATAGAAAAAAGTTCCAGAAAACCTGGATTACTTTTTGGTTCAATCTGTAATATACCCTGCCTTGGGAAAATAATTTTCATTTAATGCACTTACATTTTTTTTCATATTCCTTCTCTTTCCAACCTCGTTTTATTTCAGGGCTTTTCTAGCTGCAAAAAGGTGCTAACCAAGTGAGTCAAAGTTTGCAGGGTTTTCTGCAGACTGAAGCAAATGGTATCAAAACAATCCTTATCAATGGAAGTCTAAAGACATAATGGTCTGTCTGTGAACCTGTCCTCTTAAAAAGAATTTGACTGATAAGTGTTCATAGAAAAGGGCTGAATTTATTGACTTGCTTCTTTGAAAAATAGGAGACCATAAAAATAAAATTATTGTGTAAAAATCATACTGTTTACTCTTTTTTTTGTTGGATAAAGAATTTTATAAGAGCGATGTTTCAGTAAATAAAAGCTTTGAAACAAGAATCATAAATGCTCAGGGATTTTTCCCCAGATATTTATGATATAAATTTTTCAGAATTCTAACTTTGAGCCCAAATTTAAATTCAGGCATTGAGAGATTATTTCCCTTTCCCTTTCCCTTTCCCTTTCCCTTTCCCTTTCCCTTTCCCTTTCCCTTTCCCTTTCCCTTTCCCTTTCCCTTTCCCCTCTCCCTTTCCCTTTCCCCTCTCCCTTTCCCTTTCCCTTTCCCTCTTCCCCTCATTCCCTCTTTCTTTCCCTCTTTCCCTCTTTCCCCTTCTTCTTTTCAAAAGGAATGTGTTTTTTGCTCCATTGAAATTTCAGTCCCTGGTTAACAACTCTCATCCTCTCTTTTATGCAATTCTTAGAGATTCCTCTAGGAATCACTTGTCACATTGAGCCACCAGAACAAAGAATTATTAACACATATTACACTGAGGATAATCTTTGCTCATCTGTCTAGTCAAAAAAGACATCCTTCAATACATCTTTAGCCAAAATTTTGAAAGTTATTTAAAAAATGGGTGGGGGGTTGGAGTAGCTCAGGAGATCCATTTCCTTGAAAAACTTTAAACAGTCTATTCCACAGTTTTCAGAACAGTTTTCTTAATGGTAGTTTTACTTTGTGTTTCCTTTTCTAGTATTTCTGAATATTTCTAAAAATTAGGAATTTATGATTCTGACCTAGGATGTGCATTATACAACATGACTCATCACAAGTTTTCATAGCCCCTATCCCCTATCATACACTCAGGACATCTGGTTTCACAGAATTGCAGAATTAGGTTTGTGTTAGAAAACACCTTTAACATCCATCTACTCCTGCAGTGGGCAGGTACATCTTCAACCACCCCAAGCTGCTGAGATCCCCATCCAGCCCAAGTTTGAGTGATGACTGTTTTTTTCTTTTCCATAAATTGTGCTTCCTGCACCAGAAATTTATGTCACATACCAAGAGGAAAAATGTAAAGCCCACCCAAAATATTTTCACAAATACAAAAAAGCAGAAGCTGATCAAAAGAAAGAATGATACGTAACCTGCCTTTCCCACTATTTTCTTCCCAATCTCCATTTCACATAATTCCCCCTGCAGCAAAGGGAATGGATATAGTTCTCCCAGCTAAAATATCTCTATGTTTTAAATTCCTCCAGTCCGTGCACCACTTCCCTGCACATTTGGTGAAAAGAAGCTTCCTCTGAATAACTGCAGGCAGAATTGCTGTCAGACTAACTTAATGTTAAGCACACGGTAAATTTATTTGACTTTATCAGATACCTTGGGTTACATCCGAAGTTCTTGAGTCATAGAAGGGTTGGGTTGGCCTGATTTGGTAGCTAGTCCTAAACTTCTGGTTTTGTGCCAGGCACCAGCCCAAAATGTGGCCTTGGGCATGTCATTTATACTATCCTTGCCTCTGTTCCACCATCAACAAAATGAGATCTTCCTTCTCTGGGGGAACTGTGAGAATTAATTAGCTTATGTTTGCCAGAACTTCTGAAGTGCTAAGCAAACGCTGATTAGAATAATTTTACAGGCTTCAGAGGACCGCATATCTCAAGGGATCATGTGGAGAACTCTCAATGGGGAAGTAATGCAGCACACTCAAAAATGCATTTGCAAGACTTTAGTCTATGTTTCACTTGAGTGGATTCATATTTTAAAAGTCTTATGGCTCTATTCTTTCTAACCCTGCATACTTCATATCAACTTGTGTTTAATCTTGCATGCAGAGGGTGAAGAAAGTGTCTACAAAGCGGTCCTTCCTCACTCCCCTAAGGAATAATCTACTCTCATCACCATAGCATGTAACTGCAAAGACCAAAATAGCTTTGCAAAGAAATGAATGTTAAGACTTCCCATGGGGAGTTGCAAGGGGGAAGAGTAACATCTTGACCAGATCATGGGGGTTATGGCAGTGGTAACTTAGGAAAGGGCAGAGCAGCTCCTTTTGCCTTTTTGCATTTTTGGAGTGCAAGGCTGGCCTGGTCTCGGGAAACATCACAGTTGCTCAGCATTTCCTCCTGCTTCCCTCAGGCTTCTTTGCTTGTAAAATCCAAACAAAGGAAGTCTTATTAGCTCAAACTACAGAGGAGTGCTGTTATGGGGCTTTGGTCAAGAGCTGGTTTATGTCTGGCAAACTCAGAGCAGGGGCAGGGTGGGCTGAGTCTCCCTGTGCACAACAGAATGACTCTGCCCTGATGTGCTCAATGGCCTCAGGAAGCATGGGCAGGAACGAGCAGCCCTACGTGCCACAAGTATGAATTCTCTCTCTGGGAATGCTTCTAGTTCAGTACTTGATTTCCTCCCCACCATCCCCCCTGCCTCCCTTTTAAATAAAACTGAACAATGGTAGACTGCAAAAGTCACTTAAAATTGATCTAAATATAGTAGTTCATGCTTCTTTTCTGAAATGGTTCCATACTCCTTATATTTGCCTGGTTATTATTCAGATTTCCTAAAGGCCCAGGCTTTGGAGAGTCAGGTGTTTTGAGCTGTTGAATACTAGGGGATTTTGAGTCAGGCTGGGCTCCCCTAACATGCCCTGGGCATCAGAATTTGCCTTTACTAATTAACTCCTGAACATACACCTTTGAAAACCTATTACTTTTATTTTAAAAATAAAGTTACTCAGAGCTGTCCTAGATCCAGCTTGCTTGTCTCTGCCCTCTCCTCAGTCTGAAGAGGGAGACTGTCCAACAGAAGGATTTAGATGTAATGCACAGGAGAAGCAGAATTAGTTCCAGGTTCTGTTGGAATCAACCAGCTTCAGGTTTGCTATGTCCCTTAATCTCTCTCTTCCTTGATGGATGATCAACTAAATCTGAATAACAGCGTTTTTCTTCTTCTCAGATATAGTGGATAAGTCAATTTTGAGATGATTAAAATGCTGTAGAACTTTAAATTGTCATAGGCTTTTTTGTGGTTTTTTTTCTTTCTTTTTTTTTTTTTTGCGTATTTTAATTTATTTGTTTGTCTGTTTGTGGTGGGTATTCTGATTATTTAATGTTTTGCTGTAAGAGTATTTATCTTGTTTCTTCCTGTTGTAACTACTTGCTCACAGTGAAAGTGAATAAAAAAGGCAAGTACAAATTATTTTTAAAAAGCAAAACCAAAACCTCCTTCCTAAGCCTAAATTTTATTACTCAAGCTTCCTGCATCAGCACAGTCCAAAGTGAAAGAAACAAATTGACTCCTTCCAACTTGTTGAAAATCAAGCTCTGGGAAAACAAAGATCATGCTAACTGAATAAGCAATCCTATTTGGGGCTACTCAGTAGGCATTCTTTAATTTTAATTTTCTTTAAAGAATAGAAATATTTCCATAAAGAAGAGAAAATTAGTCCCTGATTTATTATTGTTTAGTTTTATTGTTACAGACATGATGCAGATCTCTAGTGACCACTCAAGGCTCCATAGGGATTAAACACATCCTGCTGTATCCAAGAATAAAATTAATTTCCACATTTTTAACAGGCTTGGAGTTTTAGGAAACTTTAGTACTCTTGCATCACTGCTTCTGTTTCTTCCACCCCTCCCATCTCCACATTCCAGCTACTCTGCTCAGTATAACTTACCCAGTGTGTGTTGAAAAGCCTTCAGACCTTGCAGTCTGCTTTCCTGTATTTGTTCTAGTTTTTTTTCATCTTCTTTTCCTCTTTTTGAAAGCTCTCCCTTAATGTGTTTTACCGAAAAATAATTCATTAGAAAATTAAGAAAGCTGTCCAAATCACTTTTGAGAAGTCTACTCTGCTACTGTGCCGGAACGGCCTCTGGGTGAATGTTACACCTGCATTTTATTTCAATAAATTGTGCTGAACTGTATGTGCACCTTAAAAGACAATGTGCTTTGCAAGTTGCGAGTGAGTCCTTATGCAGGGAGGGCAGCAGGGAAAAAAAAATTAGTCCTCTTCTTTCTTCTCTGTGACTCATTTGACCTTGAGACTTATAATGGCATCTCAGACAAAATGAACATAATCTAATGGACAGCAGGGAAGAGGGAACGGCTGGGTACATCTGTCGTATTACTGGGCTGTCTGAACAGTCAATGAAGCAGGTCCAAACCATAAGAGGCCTGTTCAGTTTAGCTCCAGGGTCTGCAGACAAGGAGCACAATCATTTATCTTTATTTACTGAACTCTGCTTTCTGTTAAAAAAAAAAAAAAAAAAAAGGAAAAAAAAGAAAAAAAAGAAAAAGAAAAAAAAAGAAAAAAAAATTGACAGGTTGACAAAAACCCAACTTGGCGATGCCCACTGCACTGAGATAAATGCTATTCATGCTGTGCAAAGACAAGGACAGCTTCTCATGCCCTTTCTCCCATTCCAGTAGGCACCTATTATACAACGACTAAAAGGAGCACAAAACACCTGTACACTGCTTGCTGTACTTGGCTGGCTCAGCTGCTCCATGGACAGTGTTGGTATTGGGGAGTTTTTGAGTGCTTGTTTTGCTTCTTTGTATTTCTTAAGGAGATACATATACAAAATCAGAGAAACTAACATTTGAGGTTTCACTTTTTAATTTTTTTTTCTTCCTTTTCTCTTAT